>NC_042619.1:3098212-3202592 GCF_901001135.1 Rhinatrema bivittatum | reverse complement strand
TGTCTGCAAACTTCCATTTTCATCTTTTTTGACTGTGACATCCAGGAAAGAAATTTCTTTGAAGTGGTATGTTAGTGTGAACTGGATATTTTCATCACAGGTATTTAGCCATTTGAAGAATGAATTCAATTCTGATTCACTCCCATTCCAGAGTATAAAAATATCATCGATATATCTCTTGTATAGGTATATCCTTGAAATGAATGGAGATTGTTGAATCCATTCTTTATCGAATTCTGCCATAAACAGATTTGCTAACGATGGAGCCATTGTTGCTCCCATCGCCGTCCCGGAAATCTGTTGATAGTATTTTTGTTGAAATATAAAGACATTTTTTGTTAAAGCGATGGTTGCTAATGTCAGCAGAAATTCACTAGGTATCCTATGAGGTTGTTTCCTTTTGTCCAGATATTTCTTAACTATTTTCAATGCCTCAATTTGTGGTATGGAGGTGTAGAGAGATTTTATATCCAGTGTGACCAACCATTTATCTGAAATCTCATCTTTAACTTCTTCTAAGATGCTTAAGAGATATATCGATGATATTTTTATACTCTGGAATGGGAGTGAATCAGAATTGAATTCATTCTTCAAATGGCTAAATACCTGTGATGAAAATATCCAGTTCACACTAACATACCACTTCAAAGAAATTTCTTTCCTGGATGTCACAGTCAAAAAAGATGAAAATGGAAGTTTGCAGACATATGTATACAAAAAAAGCACAGACAGAAATACTATGTTGCACTACAGCAGCGCACATCCAGTACCTTTGAAGACCAGTTTGCCGTTTTCTCAGTTTCTGAGGTACAAAAGAAACTGTTCAGAAACTCAGATTTTCAGGGCTCAAGCAACAAACCTTTCGAAAGATTTGAAAAACAGAGGATACCCTAAGAAGGCAATTACTAGTGGGTTTAAGAGAGCTCTATATTATGATAGAGATGCCTTATTGATGTCAACCCCAAAAGAAGAGGACGCAAAAATGATGACATGTGTAATTAAATATTCTCCAATGTCTAAACGAATTGTTCAAAACATGCGCAGACATTGGCATCTTATTCAATTAATTCCTGGATTAGAAGAACTAGAATTCAGAACCGCCTTTTCGAGAGGAAGAAATCTTAAGGAGATCTTATGCCCTTCAACATTAAAGGAGAAAATCACAAAACCCACAACGTTAGATGGCAATATACTCCGAGGCCATTACAAATGTGGCCACTGTAAAATCTGCAATCAAACCATCGAATTAAAGGAATTTAAATGTGTCAAAACTGGATATACTCACAAATTATATCAATTTACTACTTGTCAAACTACTTACGTCATTTACATCATCGTATGTCCCTGCAACATGATATACGTGGGCCAAACAAGTAGAAATCTAAGCTCCCGCATCAGTGAACATAAGAGCTGTTTGAAAAACAAAAGACTAACTGCACCGATTGTAGAGCACTGTTTATTAAAAAACCATCAAGTCCACGAACTCCGTTGGTTCGCCATTGACCATATAACAGCAGATGCCAGAGGTGGTAATAGAGAAAAGATCCTATACAGCAGAGAACAGGAATGGATTTTCAAGCTCAGTGCGGAGGAACCCTCGGGATTAAATAGTAAAATTGAATGGAACAGTTTAATCAGACAATAAGATATTCTGGTGGAAGAAAATTACATACCATTTTCGTTGAAATACACTTTTACTGATATGCAGCATTAGTGTACGTTGATATTCACTGTTGTATATAAAAAATGTACACGTCACGATGACGTTTTTTTCCCATTCAATTGGATGGGGATTTAAGTTGTTCATTGTCTCAACAAAAATCACGCAATAAAGTTTGCTGCCACGTGCAGCACGTTCACCGGGAACGATTTGATTGGTCACCTCTCAAAACGCAGGAGTACTATAAAAAGTTTAGCCGAGACAGTCGGCAGTTAGAAGCCCGCTTGTTACCAGCCACAGACAGTTTCGTGAGTACTAAAATTTGTTTCAAAATGACTAAAATTGCTATTGCTTTAAGGAAATTAATGTTTTTCTGTTATCCTGCTGTTTCTTAGAATCTGCCCTGAAGAAACTACATGTGAAACGTTGACGTTGGCGATTCTAGGCACACACTTGTTTCAAGCGGTGAAAGACATCGCAACAAGATAAGTGCAACACTGTGGCGGGGATTATAAGCACAGACTTGTTTTGAAATATTTATATTGCAACAAGTTTACCAAATTAGTGCTACATTATAGAAGGCAAGCAACAAGTCTTCAAACTATGTCATCTTGTCTTAAGGCATAAAGTCACAATAACTATTTTACCTGCTCTAATTCGGGCTGCATTCTCAAGTTGATACGGACATTGTTCTTAAAGGACATTCTGTAATGCGAAAAGGCACAAGAACTTTCTCAGTAAAAATTTGAATCAAATATACATTGAGGTTAATTCGTGGCAAACTAGCCGAATCAGCTTAAAATTTACAAGCCAGAAAATAACGGCTGTGCTACTAACGGTAACACAAAATTGCAAGGGAAGTTCATTTCAATATAACATGCCAAGTCGTACCAAACACCCAGAACATCATGTTTAATAATATACATATAAGTTAAAAAATCTTTTTAAAGAAAAAATATAAAAAGAGACAACAGGAAACCTATGATCGAACTCACTGGTTCTTCAAAAACCTTTGTAAAAAATAACAAGGTTTACCAGTTCTGAGGTTTCTGTCTCTACATAAAAAACATTTTTTAAATCTTGACCATAGTAGAATAAAGATTGGCTTTTAATAAAATCTGTCCGTACCACTTATCCATATACAGCTGGTTAATTTTTCCTTTTGATACATTAGAGACTAGCTGATCCCAATTTCTTTGTCTATGTGTATGATATATGAACACAAGATGAGGGTGCACCATGGAGTGATATAGAGGCATTATGATATTCTCTGTTTTATTCTCCATTCCTTTCCTAATAATCCCCAGCATTCTGTTTGTGTATGATATATGAACACAAGATGAGGATGCACCATGGAGTGATAGAGAGGCATTATGATATTCTCTGTTTTATTCTCCATTCCTTTCCTAATAATCCCCAGCATTCTGTTTGTGTATGATATATGAACACAAGATGAGGATGCACCATGGAGTGATACCGAGACATTATGATATTCTCTGTTTTATTCTCCATTCCTTTCCTAATAATCCCCAGCATTCTGTTTGTGTATGATATATGAACACAAGATGAGGATGCACCATGGAGTGATACCGAGACATTATGATATTCTCTGTTTTATTCTCCATTCCTTTCCTAATAATCCCCAGCATTCTGTTTGTGTATGATATATGAACACAAGATGAGGATGCACCATGGAGTGATACAGAGGCATTATGATATTCTCTGTTTTATTCTCCATTCCTATCCTAATAATCCCCAGCATTCTGTTTGTGTATGATATATGAACACAAGATGAGGATGCACCATGGAGTGATACAGAGACATTATGATATTCTCTGTTTTATTCTCCATTCCTTTCCTAATAATCCCCAGCATTCTGTTTGTGTATGATATATGAACACAAGATGAGGATGCACCATGGAGTGATACAGAGGCATTATGATATTCTCTGTTTTATTCTCCATTCCTTTCCTAATAATCCCCAGCATTCTGTTTGTGTATGATATATGAACACAAGATGAGGATGCACCATGGAGTGATACAGAGGCATTATGATATTCTCTGTTTTATTCTCCATTCCTTTCCTAATAATCCCCGCATTCTGTTTGTGTATGATATATGAACACAAGATGAGGATGCACCATGGAGTGATACAGAGGCATTATGATATTCTCTGTTTTATTCTCCATTCCTTTCCTAATAATCCCCAGCATTCTGTTTGTGTATGATATATGAACACAAGATGAGGATGCACCATGGAGTGATACAGAGACATTATGATATTCTCTGTTTTATTCTCCATTCCTTTCCTAATAATCCCCGCATTCTGTTTGTGTATGATATATGAACACAAGATGAGGATGCACCATGGAGTGATACAGAGGCATTATGATATTCTCTGTTTTATTCTCCATTCCTTTCCTAATAATCCCCAGCATTCTGTTTGTGTATGATATATGAACACAAGATGAGGATGCACCATGGAGTGATACAGAGACATTAGGATATTCTCTGTTTTATTCTCCATTCCTTTCCTAATAATCCCCAGCATTCTGTTTGTGTATGATATATGAACACAAGATGAGGTCACACCATGGAGTGATACAGAGGCATTAGGATATTCTCTGTTTTATTCTCCATTCCTTTCCTAATAATCCCCAGCATTCTGTTTGTGTATGATATATGAACACAAGATGAGGATGCACCATGGAGTGATACAGAGGCATTATGATATTCTCTGTTTTATTCTCCATTCCTTTCCTAATAATCCCCAGCATTCTGTTTGTCTATGATTTATGAACACAAGATGAGGATGCACCATGGAGTGATACAGAGACATTATGATATTCTCTGTTTTATTCTCCATTCCTTTCCTAATAATCCCCAGCATTCTGTTTGTGTATGATATATGAACACAAGATGAGGATGCACCATGGAGTGATACAGAGACATTATGATATTCTCTGTTTTATTCTCCATTCCTTTCCTAATAATCCCCAGCATTCTGTTTGTGTATGATATATGAACACAAGATGAGGATGCACCATGGAGTGATACAGAGGCATTATGATATTCTCTGTTTTATTCTCCATTCCTTTCCTAATAATCCCCAGCATTCTGTTTGTGTATGATATATGAACACAAGATGAGGATGCACCATGGAGTGATACAGAGACATTATGATATTCTCTGTTTTATTCTCCATTCCTTTCCTAATAATCCCCGCATTCTGTTTGTGTATGATATATGAACACAAGATGAGGATGCACCATGGAGTGATACAGAGGCATTATGATATTCTCTTTTTTATTCTCCATTCCTTTCCTAATAATCCCCAGCATTCTGTTTGTGTATGATATATGAACACAAGATGAGGATGCACCATGGAGTGATACAGAGACATTATGATATTCTCTGTTTTATTCTCCATTCCTTTCCTAATAATCCCCAGCATTCTGTTTGTGTATGATATATGAACACAAGATGAGGATGCACCATGGAGTGATACAGAGGCATTATGATATTCTCTGTTTTATTCTCCAGTCCTTTCCTAATAATCCCCAGCATTCTGTTTGTGTATGATATATAAACACAAGAAGAGGATGCACCATGGAGGGATACAGAGGCATTATGATATTCTCTGTTTTATTCTCCATTCCTTTCCTAATAATCCCCAGCATTCTGTTTGTGTATGATATATGAACACAAGATGAGGATGCACCATGGACTGATACAGAGGCATTATGATATTCTCTGTTTTATTCTCCATTCCGTTCCTAATAATCCCCAGCATTCTGTTTGTGTATGATATATGAACACAAGATGAGGTCGCACCATGGAGTGATACAGAGACATTATGATATTCTCTGTTTTATTCTCCATTCCTTTCCTAATAATCCCCAGCATTCTGTTTGTGTATGATATATGAACACAAGATGAGGATGCACCATGGAGCGATACAGAGACATTATGATATTCTCTGTTTTATTCTCCATTCCTTTCCTAATAATCCCCAGCATTCTGTGTGTGTATGATATATGAACACAAGATGAGGTTGCACCATGGAGTGATACAGAGACATTATGATATTCTCTGTTTTATTCTCCATTCCGTTCCTAATAATCCCCAGCATTTTGTTTGTGTATGATATATGAACACAAGATGAGGTCGCACCATGGAGTGATACAGAGGCATTATGATATTCTCTGTTTTATTCTCCATTCCTTTCCTAATAATCCCCAGCATTCTGTTTGTGTATGATATATGAACACAAGATGAGGTCGCACCATGGAGTGATACAGAGGCATTATGATATTCTCTGTTTTATTCTCCATTCCTTTCCTAATAATCCCCAGCATTCTGCTTGTGTATGATATATGAACACAAGATGAGGTCACACCATGGAGTGATACAGAGGCATTATGATATTCTCTGTTTTATTCTCCATTCCTTTCCTAATAATCCCCAGCATCCTCTTTGCTTTCTTGGCTGCTGCTGCACACTGAGCAGGAGATTTCAATGCATTATCAGCGATGATGCCTCGATCCTTTTCCTGAGTGCTGACTCCTAATGTGGAGCTTTGCATTGCGCGGCTATAATTTTCATTTCTGTCCAGCCCCTTCAGAGTGGATTACATTTCGGGACTGAGGACTCACAATCTCAGGGCCTCATTTACTAAGCATTTTTCTCGTAGATACTGAATGAGAGAAAAGCCTCATGCCCTACGTTTGTCCTTGAAGTACTGGAAGGTGATGTGACTTGCCCAAGGTCGCAAAGAGTTGGAAGGAGAAACCAGCAGGACTGGTACACTGTTTGCTTTTGTCTGCAGTGCAGGGACCCGGTCAGATGATTCTCTGCCCTGCACGTGCCCGAGGATGAAACTTTGGTTATGATTCAGTGCAGAAACTCTGCAGGCGTTTTCCAGCACAGTGAGTGAGACCTTGTCATCAGCTGAGTTTTATCATGTGATGGAGCTGAGATAGCTCCATGTCTGCTGGAGAAGCTGAGCCACTTCCTGATTTCTTGAAGGAACTGAAACAAGAAATCCTGCGCACACTGAGAGTAAAACAAGCAGCAGTTCATTCACTTTTTTAGACTTGGAGCGGTCTGGTACCAAACTGTGCAGTCTGGGACGGAGCGATGTCTGTCTGAGAGGAGAGCACCTTCTTGTGCTTCCTCTGTGTGCGCTCCTCCCGCTCCTCGCATGCAGACAGTATAAGGAAGGCATTGCAGGATCTTTGCCCCCTTTATGCAGTCTGGATTGTGGCTCACACAAGCTCCAGTGCTGGCCGTGTGCCAGATCACAGCTCTCCTTAAGTGATTGGGGCTAGCGTGTGGCAGTTTCTTTTACGCTTAAATATAGTTTTATTGGCTTTAAGCTGTATGAATAAGTCCGACCGCACCGTATGAAGCGCTTGCAGCTGGCCACGTGGAGTTAATCTCTTTGCAGACCCTAAGGTTAGAAACCTGATCTGGGAACACTTGTCCGTGCTGTAGGCTGTCCGTGGCTTCTTTTCCTCTTCCTCTCTCGGTTTCTGTGCAGGCAGACTCGGACTCTGCAGGCTTGTCTGTCCTGTAAGAAACCGCGCGGCAGTCGGGCCACCTCCTCAGTCTGTTGCCCACAAACATCCAGGATGCCTTGCGGTTTCACAAGTTCTCTTTAACTGTCTCAAGGAGCAGTCGGATGTCCCCAGCCTCAGTCTTTGTTTAGTTTTGATTTTTATTGGCAAACTTGCAAGCATGCAGTGCCCTAACAAACCTTCACACCTTGTTTCTCTTCTTGAACTTAAGCTCCTCGAGATGATGTCCAGCACGGCACTTCCTCTCAGACCAGGAAAGTCTGCAGCTCTTCATCGCTGTCAGCTCTTCCCTACCATCCACGTGCAGAAGTCTTTTAGGAAAAGAAAGCAGACACTGGGCGGATGGACTCTTCCAGATTGCTCCAGTTGAATGTCTGGCAGATTTGAACATAAGATCATACCTATACTGGGTTAGACCAAGGGTCCATCAAGCCCAGCATCCTGTTTCCAACAGAGGCCAAACCAGGCCATAAGAACCTGGCAAGTACCCAAAAACTAAGTCTATTCCATGTAACCATTGCTAATGGCAGTGGCTATTCTCTAAGTGACCTTAATAGCAGGTAATGGACTTCTCCTCCAAGAACTTATCCAATCCTTTTTTAAACACAGCTATACTAACTGCACTAACCACATCCTCTGGCAACAAATTCCAGAGTTTAATTGTGCGTTGAGTAAAAAAGAACTTTCTCCGATTAGTTTTAAATGTGCCCCATGCTAACTTCATGGAGTGTCCCCTAGTCTTTCTATTATCCGAAAGAGTAAATAACCGATTCACATCTACCCGTTCTAGACCTCTCATGATCTTAAACACCTCTATCATATCCCCCCTCAGTCGTCTCTTCTCCAAGCTGAAAAGTCCTAACCTCTTTAGTCTTTCCTCATAGGGGAGCTGTTCCATTCCCCTTATCATTTTGGTTGCCCTTCTCTGTACCTTCTCCATCGCAATTATATCCTTTTTGAGATGCGGCGACCAGAATTGTACACAGTATTCAAGGTGCGGTCTCACCATGGAGCGATACAGAGGCATTATGACATTTTCCATTTTATTCACCATTCCCTTCCTAATAATTCCCAACATTCTGTTTGCTTTTTTGACTGCCGCAGCACACTGAACCGACGATTTCAATGTGTTATCCACTATGACACCTAGATCTCTTTCCTGGATGGTACCTCCTGTGTAACTATAGCAAGGGTTATTCCTGAACATCCCCAGATCAGTCCAGACCAGAGCGCTTATTCATCCCCACCAGCAGATGGAGGCAGAGGACAAAACTTTGGCCACTGTTACATATCCGAGAGCGCCACCTGCAGTCGTCCCTCAGTATTTCTCCGGCTCCAGCAGATGGTAGAGGTGTTAACCTGCAGTCCTGGCTGATCTGGTGTTTGGAAGTTTTCTGCTCCCCGAGGTGCCAGGTTCTTCTTGAGGGTCATCCCTCGGGTTGAGCCGGGCAAACGGGGGGTTGGATACCCCTGGCAGTTTTAGCCCGAGATCCCCAGGACCACTGACAGCCGGGGGACTCTTTCCCTCAGTGGGGCCTGAAGTCCCCTTCTGCCCGCTGGACGCCAGGAAATTATCCCCTGTTGGGGCTTCCTTTGTTCTTTCTTTCTTTACTGCTTCTGTTGCTTTCAAAAAAACAAAGGATGGGAGCAGTGGGCATCCAGCGCGATTTGCAGCACCGGCTCACAGGGCTCAGCGGCGCCGGCGGCTCCCAGGGAGGTTCGGGCTGTGCGGGAGGGGAATCGTTTCTGGCCAGCGCTCAAGGTAACCCCCGGGTGGGGAAGTTTTCTCTACAAGCACCGTCTCTTTTTTTTCCCACGAGCGTGTTTGTCGCGGCGGTGCGCCCTCTCTCTGCTCCCCCCGCGGCCTCTCCTCTCTTTCCGGTGTTAGTGTTTTTGGCGATGAGGCCACTGATGGAGGCTTTGCCGAGCCTGCGGTGTTTGCTCTGCTTATCTGAATTCCCTCTCCTCTGTACCGGGGGGGGGGGGGGGGAGAGGGAGCCTCCTCATAGCGAGCTAAGCCCCAGAGCCTTCGCGGGTGTCTGGGGGGGCCCCACAGCTGCGCAGCACCTCCCTCGGTGGAAGGGGATCAAGGAAAGGGGGGCTCAGTCGTCCCCCCCTTCTCCTGCCATGCAACCACGTGAGGAGGGGGCTCCGTATTCGGGTGCCTGCAGCCCGGAGGGGCCTGCGGGGGACCCGAGGGGATTCTCCCCCGAGCTTTGTTCTCTTATTTCATGACGCCTTGCTTGCTTGGGAAGCGCAGGATTAAGGAAAGTCCATCCTTTGCCACCAAGAAGTCGCAGGGGGCCCGCGTGCGGCCCGCGGGCTCGCATCTTCGGCTGCGAGGATCCTGTGCGACGCGACTGGACTCAGAACCCGGGGAGCTGGATGATTCTGATGACCCTCCAAGTGAGGGTGGTTCTTCGGCGGCGGATCTGAACATGGACCCTGATGGAGAGGGGGGGGGGGGCTCCCTTGGCCCCGGATGGACCTAAGGAGGGTCAGGGGCTTTTCGAAGGTCCTGAGGCGGAGGGCGACAACCCGCAGGTGGTCCACCTGTTTTAAGAGAGAGCAGTTGCATCCCCTTATTCCCCAGATGCAGGCGGGATTGGGGATTAAGCTCTCCCTGGAGGAGTCTGATAATGAAGGGCTTCATCCAGTGTTAGACGGCCTATGGAAAACTCCCAGCACCTTTCCCATTCCGAAGAAGATCCTTCTGGTCCTTTTCTGCTGCAAAGGGTGCGGGTCCTCTGGAAGCTGGGGCTGAGGAGTTGAAAGCCTGGATTGCTTGCTGTGACCTCTGGAGTCTTCTCCCGGGGGATGCTGGGAGCAGTATGCAGATGAGCAACTATTTATTTACTTTCCTTGGTTCTGCTTCCACTGAGCATTAAGCAGGAAATATTTGGATCCCAGTCCGCTGTCATCTTGACAAAGACTTTTCTAACACTGGGGATCTTATTTATTTTTTATTTATTAATTTTAAAGATTTTGTATACCGATTGTCGTTTGCACATCGTATCGGTTTACAAAGAAAAACAGTGCAATTAAAGGGTTTACAAAGAAACAGCGCAAATAGAATGGAGCATAAAAGATACAGGCATCATATCAGTTAACAAGTATACAAGAATCATATCAGTTAACTTATCAGTTAACAATTAACATAGCAATTATAGTATGAGGCATAACAGTTACATGGAACAAATTGACATCATAAAAGTATAGTAAAGTAAGAAGTATTTAAGTCAATCAACACAAGAACTATGTACATCTCAACGGTTTACCAGGAACATTAAGCATATTATAATGAGGTATAAACGTTCAATGGAGCGGTTGGCAAGGGAATAAATAAGACAGCTAAATTAAATAAGAAAGGAAATTAGGTTCAGTAGTATAGAACAGGACGAGAGAAGGGTTAGAGAAGAAAGCTAGTTAAATTAAATACTTGATGGAAGGTGGACGCGTAGGAGTATGGCGGATAATCAAGGAAGGAGGTGGTAAATAGAATAGAGATGGATTTGCGGGGGTGGATAAGGGTGGGTGGTGTTAATCGAAGGCTTGTTTAAAGAGCCATGTTTTTAAGGTTTTTTTTTTTTTTTTTTAATTTCTGTATGCAAGACTCTATGTGGAGGTCGGGGGGTATTCTGTTCCACAAAGTGGGACCAGCTAAGGAGAATGCTCGGGCCGTTGTGGAGAGAGATGTGATGTTTGGGAGAGGGTGTGTATAAGATTCCTTGGTAGGCTGATCTGGTGGTCTGTCAGATTTATGAAAGCGGATGGAGTCATATAGCCATTGTTTATTTTCATTGAATAGTCTTGTGTATGAGAGTTAGGGTTTTGTATTGAATTCTTGAGGCGATAGGGAGCCAGTGGAGGCCTCTCAGAATGGGAGTGATATGGTCTTTTTTGCGAGTATTGGTGAGAATTCTAGCTGTGGCATTCTGAAGCAGTTGAAGGGGTTTGATGGATAATGTGGGGAGACCGAGGAGTAGGGAGTTACAATAGTCAATTTTGGAGAATGTGATGGTTTGAAGAACAGTTCAAAAATCGGAGAGGTGAAGGAGAGGTCTCATTTTCTTTAGTACCTGAAGTTTGAAATAGCAATCTTTTAAGATGGTTTTAACGAATGGTTTTAAGCTCAATTGATTGTCAATCATAGCACGTAGGTTGCGTGCGTGTAGGGAGATGGGTTTAGGGGGGCGGAGGGGAGATGGGGGTAAGTGTGGTTGTTCAAGGAAATAACAAGGAGTTCTGTTTTACCCGGGTTAAGCGCAAGATTCATGTTGGTGAGGAGATGATGGAGGTGAGGCAAGAGTCCCATGTTTTTAGGGCCCTACGTAAAGAGTCAGAAAAGGGGATGAGAATTTGGACATCGTCCGCGTAAATGTAATGGGTGATGCCTAGATTAGTTAGAAGTTTGCATAGGGGAAACATGTAGATGTTGAAGAGGGTAGAGGATAGTGAGGACCCTTGGGGAACACCGCAGGTGATGTTGATAGGATCGGATTTGTTGTTACATAGCTTGACCTTGTATTGTCTGTTTTCAAGGTAGGATTTAAGCCAAAGAAAGGCTGTGCCAGTTATGCCGATGTCCCCAAGTAATTTTAAGAGTTTTGTGGCTGATGGTGTCGAACATGGAAGATATGTCGAGCATTGCCAGGAGATAAGAGTGACCTTTGTCCATTCCTTTAAAAATATTGTCGGTGAGTGATATTAGGAGAGTTTCCGTGCTGAGATATTTGCGGAAGCTGTTTTGAGAAAGGGAGATGATCTTGTGGTCATCTAGGAATTCAGAAAGATGGATGTTGACTTTTTTCAGTCATTTTGGCAAGAAAAGGCAGATTGGAAATGGGTCTGAAATTGGATGGATTGGTGGGATCAAGGTTGGGTTTTTTGAGTATGGGTTTGACGACAGCCTATTTTAAGGTGGAGGGAATGTAATCTTGAGCAAGGAAACAATTGATAATTTTAGAGATGGGTTTTGCTATTATCTTGGGAATAGATAGGAGGAGTTTGGTCGGGATAGTATCTGAGGGGTAAGAAGAGGGTTTGGCTTTCTTTAGAAGGGTTTCTATTTCAATCAAAGTTGCTTTGAAGGAGTTGAGGATGGTGGTCAAATTTAAGGGGGGAAGAAAGGTAGTGGTGGAGTCGTTGGGAAATGTAGATGTGATGGAGGAGATCTTGTTTTGAAAAAATTGGGCAAACTCATTACATTTGCTTTTGGAGCCGGTATCTGGTGTGTGTGTGGATGACGTTTTGGTGAGGTCTGATATGATGGAAGAGAGTGCTTTAGCATTGTACTGAACATCATGGATTTTAAGGGCATAGAAGTCCCGTCTGGTTTTTAGGATGAGATTTCTATAGTCAGGCATGGTGGCATTGTATGATGCGCGAAGTATAGGAGAAGGGTGTTTTCACCACTGACTTTTTTTTTTTCTTAGGGCATTTTTTTAGTTTTTTTAATTCAGGAGAGAACCAAGGTTTTTTTTTTTTTTTGTTGCGAGCTGGGTTTAGGGATTTTGTGGTGAGGGGGCATATTTTGTCGGCAATCTCTAGGGTAATATTGTGCCAGGAAGACAGGGCAGATTCAGAGTTTGTTAGGTTAAATTTAGGTTAATCTTCTTGCAACAGCCCTACCATCTATGTGGCACGGCACATGTTTTATGCGAGTGAGGAGTAATAAATGCGCTTTATATGTGAGACAGGCATTCTTGTCACACTCCCCTAAATATCATCCCAGCACTCCACCAAACTCCAATTGATGTCTCGTTCCCAGACCTTATCTCTGATCAAAGGCCTTGCACCAGAGAAGCTTTACTGCGTGCACATTCGGACAGAGGTTTTTTTTTTTCCTTCTCAGCACATTTTTCCCTACACTGTGTGCAAGAAGATTCTTAATTTTTACTAAAGGCAAAGAATCAGAATTTGGTAACTAATATTTCTCACTTAAAGTCCCTCAATTGCCATCACCCCACTCATGTCACACAATTTCCTGAAGCCATGCATCCTTTGACTATGTCCATCTTCACATCTTTCCCCAGGAAAGCATCACTCTGTGATTCAAACCCCAGAGTTTGAATGTTTGCCTTGAACAGCGATTCAGTGGAGTTTGTACCTTCACACCCCTTTTACTGGCCACGGTCCCCATAAAAAAACACTCTATTCTCACCCTGTGTGTCGTTCCATTTTTAATCTGCCAGTGTGAGTCATACAGCCTTATAATACTTAATGTACATTGCACACTCTTAAGCCTCCTATACACAAGATCTCTTTCCTGACTCTTGGGAGTCTCTGATGCCAAATAAAATCAGCAGAATAAATGATTATTACCCTCCATGAGCCGTTAGGCCTGGGGTCTCTGAAAGGTGCCCACCCACTCTGCAGGTAAAAGTGCACTCACACGAGGCTGGGCGGGATTATTAATGCTGTGTATGGGCCTGGGGTCTCTGAAAGGTGCCCACCCTCTCTGCAGGTAAACGTGCACTCGCACGAGGGTGGGCGGGATTATTAATGCAGTGCGTGGGCCTGGGGTCTCTGAAAGGTGCCCGCCCTCTCTGCAAGTAAAAGTGCCCTCGCACGAGGCTGGGCGGGATTATTAATGCTGTGCCTGGGGTCTCTGAAAGGTGCCCACCCTCTCTGCAGGTAAACGTGCACTTGCACGAGGCTGGGTGGGATTATTAATGCCGTGCGTGGGCCTGGGGTCTCTGAAAGGTGCCCACCCACTCTGCAGGTAAACGTGCACTCGCACGAGGGTGGGCGGGATTATTAATGCAGAGCGTGGGCCTGGGGTCTCTGAAAGGTGCCCACCCACTCTGCAGGTAAAAGTGCCCTCGCACGAGGCTGGGCGGGATTATTAATGCTGTGCGTGGGCCTGGGGTCTCTGAAAGGTGCCCACCCTCTCTGCAGGTAAAAGTGCACTCACACGAGGCTGGGCGGGATTATTAATGCTGTGCCTGGGGTCTCTGAAAGGTGCCCACCCTCTCTGCAGGTAAACGTGCACTTGCACGAGGCTGGGTGGGATTATTAATGCCGTGCGTGGGCCTGGGGTCTCTGAAAGGTGCCCACCCACTCTGCAGGTAAACGTGCACTCGCACGAGGGTGGGTGGGATTATTAATGCAGAGCGTGGGCCTGGGGTCTCTGAAAGGTGCCCACCCACTCTGCAGGTAAAAGTGCCCTCGCACGAGGCTGGGCGGGATTATTAATGCTGTGCGTGGGCCTGGGGTCTCTGAAAGGTGCCCACCCTCTCTGCAGGTAAAAGTGCACTCACACGAGGCTGGGCGGGATTATTAATGCTGTGCGTGGGCCTGGGGTCTCTGAAAGGTGCCCACCCTCTCTGCAGGTAAAAGTGCACTCGCACGAGGCTGGATGGGATTATTAATGCTGTGCGTGGGCCTGGGGTCTCTGATAGGTGCCCACCCTCTCTGCAGGTAAAAGTGCACCCACATGAGCTGGGTGTGCATAATTTATCTGGAAAAAGTGCCCAGGCAAATAGCAGGAGCAGATTAGTGCATGGACTTTGTTCCTTTTGAAAACTGGTGTAAAGCCTGTGGGTGAGGAGCACCGGCAGCCTTTACAGCTCTGTGCAGTTTGGGAGCGGGGTGGCTGCTTGCTTTCGGGATCCTCATGCGTCCGATCTCTCTGTGTCACAGGGTCTCTTCTCTTGCTGCCCTGCTCCTGTGCCTTGGTGTCCCAGTGCAATGTGTGTTCCTGGAGCCGGATCAGAGCCTGAGGTAAGTTTTTTGCAGTTGCTTTTACAATCTGGGATTTGTCACCGGCTGCCGGTCCTCTCTATGGCCTCTCGCCTTCCAGAGCAGGAATACCTAGTGCCGTTTCCATACTGCTCGTGCTCCTGGCAGTGAGAGAGGGGCTGCCACTATCCAGTCATGGATTATTAACCCCCTGCTCACTTCTCCCTTGCAGGCAGGAGGGAGAGCGCTGCTTCATTACCTCCTCTGCTTCTCTCACCTGCTTAACGCTGAGGTGCAGGGCAGCTTGCAGAACGGAGCAGTGGAGAAAATGAGACAATTTTATAAAATAGGATTCCCTGTACCTACCCGGATCAGTCCAGACACCTGGGTTTTGCCTCCCCTCCAACAGATGGAGACAGAGAAGTTTTTTTCAAACAACCCTGGCGTATATACCAAGGTTCCAGCCACAGTCCCTCAGTCTTACTCTGTCTCCAGCAGATGGCAGAGGTGCAAAACCCACAGTCTCTGGACTCTGATTTCTACTGCTTGTGGGGACTGGAGTGTAGTCTGGATTTAGTTGGCTAATTGGGGCTGTATCTTTCACTTTAAATTTACAAAAACAAAAAAAAAAGTTCCCATTCCCTATACGTACCAGGATCAGTCCAGACACCTGGGTTGTGACTCCGCGCCAGCAGATGGAGACAGAGCAAAACTTGACGGGCTCCCTACATATAGTAAGGTGCCACCCACAGCCCCTCAGTCTTACTCTGTCTCCAGCAGATGGGGCAGGTCCACCCACAGTCTCTGGGATCCCTGGGATAGTTAGTCAGGGATCAAGGAATTAAAGAGTTTTATTTTTCAATAGGGTAGCTTAATTTGCAAAACGTAAAAAAAAAAAAAAAAAAAAGACAAAGAAGAAGAAAGGTTTTTAGCTAAGGAAGTCTCCCGTCGGTGGAGCCTCCCAGGGGGATTACAAGATCCCGAGGGGATCATTGCCCCTGGTTGAGGCCGCTGCTGAGGGTCGAGGACCCGGCCGTGCCTGGCAGCAGCGTCGGGGGTGACACCGGGGAGCCCGGTTCACTCGCCCCCGCAGGAGCAGACAGTCTTCAGTACCTCGGCCAGCGGCTAAGTATTGCAAAAAAAAAAAAAAAAAAGAAGTTTTCGGCTTTATTTTTTTCTGACGCGCCGTCTCTCTCTCTCTCTCTCTCTCTCTCCTCTCTCTCTCCGGTTCTCCTCGTCGGGGCTGCGCGGGGGAACGGCGAAAATTTAATTTTTTTTCTCTTAGCTTGGGGGTGCCTTTAGTCAGGGATGCCCAGGGGGACTGCTTGCCGCGCGTGTGGGTCGGCGCGCGCGCGGGTCTCACGAGCCGGTGTTTGCGCGAATTGCGTGTCGGGGGGCGAAGGTCCTTCGGAGGGTGGTCGAGGGGGCCGCTCTCGGGGGTCCCGATCGCCGCCACGCGGGTCCCGATCGCCGCCACGCGCCGCGTCTGCAGCTGCTGACAGGGCCGATCCGTTCCCGCTTAGCGCGGGAACGGCGGCCATTTTGAATACAGTGAGGGAGGCAACGAGGAAAGCCCTGGGAAATGGCGACCAGCCGCCCCCCCTGTCTCCTCAGCGTCGCGGTTCGGAGGGGGAGATCCCGGGGGCCCAGGAAGCGGGGAGTTTAGTTTCGAGGGAGGATTCCTCCGATTCTGAGGATTCTTTCTCGGAAGATTTTGCCTTGCTATTAAAAAAATTAGCACAGTACAAGCGCTCCAAACACAGGCCGCAGAAGGCCCCAGGGGGCAGGGAGGGACGCTCCCGACCCCAGAAGAGATCGATCCGACAGGCGAAAGCGCCGGGGCCACCCAGGGAAAAGAGGCCATCGCGAGGGGACTCGCGGAACTATGATACGGCCTCTACCTCCTCGGAGGAGGAGGGGGCGGTCTCGGAGACCGCGGAAGGGCCCGAGGGGCTCGATAATCAAGATCCAATCAAGCCAGGAACAGAAAAAGGGACGCTGTCGGCGGATGGGGATGACCCCAAGGTCGTGCGGCTCTTCAAGCGCGAAGAGCTGATTCCCCTTATCCCGGCGATCCTCGATGAACTCGGGGTGGAGGCCCCACCGGTAGAGACCCGTCAGGGGGCGAATATGGACCCAGTCCTATTGGGCCTCGCAGGTCCCGCAGTGGCTTTCCCGTTCCATTTTTCGGCATCCGACATTCTGTTCCGGGAATGGGATACTCCGGAATTAGGCCTGAAGGTGAGTAAGGCGATGGACAAGTTATATCCTCTGCCGGAGGATGTACTGGAACTGCTGCGTCTCCCTCGGGTGGACGCCGCGGTGTCGGCAGTGACAAAGAGGTCTACCATCCCTGTCACCGGAGCTACCGCGCTCCGGGATATCCAGGATCGGAAGCTGGAGGTGCAACTCAAGAAGGTCTTTGAGGTCTCCGCCCTGGGAGTCAGGGCGGCCATTTGTAGTAATTTTGCGTTGCGGGCAGGGCTCCGCTGGGCCCAAACTTTGCAGGCGAATGCTGGCCTCTCCGTCGGGGAGGCCTCGCAAGCGGATCATTTGGAAGCGGTGATCGCTTACAGCGCGGACGCTATGCACGATCTGCTGAGAACTTCAGCCAGGGCCATGGTGTCGGCAGTCTCTGCCCGCCGTCTTCTCTGGCTTCGGAACTGGGCGGCGGATGGTACGTCTAAAGCCCACTTGGGCTCATTGCCTTTCAAGGGAAAGCTATTGTTTGGTAAGCAGTTGGACGAGCTGATGCAGTTCCTCAGTGAGAACAAGGCGTTTAAATTGCCGGAGGACAGGCCCCGACAGCGTTCGACCTTCTCCCCAAGGAACCGTTTTCGATCCAACCGGCGGCAGCGACCGCAGAGATCGGCGAGGGCGGGACAGTCCTACCGGTCGAACTCTGCTAGACCTTCCTCATGGTCTCAGTCCTTTCGAGGGAACAGGTTTAACAGGACTGGTGGAACCCCGTCGGGATCGGGGTCCAAGTCGGCCCAATGAAACGAGAAGGGTCCGTTCCTCGCGGCAGCCTCCAGAGGCCGTCCCACATGTGGGGGCGAGGCTCGCCTTGTTTTACCAGGAATGGACCAAGATAACTTCAGACCAGTGGGTTCTCGACGTGATAAGGAACGGCTACGCGTTAGATTTTGCTCGTCTACCGTGGGACAAGTTCCTCGTCTCTCCTTGCAAGGCTCTTTTCAAAAGGGACGCTGTCCGAGCGACCCTGCGACGTCTGGAAGATCTCGGCGCCATTTCTCCCGTACCATCAACACAACGGGGACTGGGAAGATACTCCATTTACTTCGTGGTCCCGAAGAAAGACGGCTCCTTCCGTCCCATTCTCGACCTCAAGGGAGTCAACAGATGCCTTCGCATTCCGCGTTTCAAGATGGAAACGATCCGCTCGGTAGTGGCCGCGGTTCGTCCGGGGCGAATTTTTGGCGTCGCTGGATCTTACGGAAGCGTATCTCCACATCGGCATTCAGCCGTCCTACCACAAATATTTGAGGTTTTGCGTCCTAGGCAGGCACTATCAGTTCAGAGCTCTTCCGTTCGGTCTCGCCACGGCTCCACGCACCTTTACCAAAGTCATGGTGGTAGTGGCGGCCCAGCTCCGGAGGGAAGGGCTCCTGGTTCACCCTTACCTAGATGATTGGCTCATCCGGGCCAAGTCCGAAGCCGAATGTCGACAAGCGATTGTCCGGGTCCTACAGCTCTTGCGCTCTCTCGGCTGGGTAGTCAACCTCTCCAAGAGTCAGCTGCAGCCTACTCAGCGGTTAGAGTACCTGGGGGCCTTGTTCGACACAGAGAGAGCCAGGGTGTTTCTGACTCAAGAGAGAGTGGTCAAGCTGCAGTGACAGGTGAGACGTCTGTTGTCCATGCGGTGCCCGTTGGTCTGCGATTATCTGATGGTCTTGGGGTCCATGGCATCGACACTCGCCTTGGTCCCCTGGGCTTTTGCTCATCTGCGACCGTTACAGTCAGCGTTACTGTCCCGTTGGAAGCCGGTCTCGGAAGAGTTTCATCGCCCGCTGCCACTCACGCACCGGGCCAGGGACAGTCTGCATTGGTGGCTCTCCACCGACCACTTGACGTGCGGAGTCTCCCTGCTAATGCCCACCTGGACGGTGGTGACGACAGACGCCAGTCTCTCCGGCTGGGGAGCGGTCTGTGGGAGCCGCTCGGTGCAAGGTCAGTGGTCGAGTCAGCAGTCGCTGTGGTCCATCAACCGGTTGGAGACCAAGGCGGTGTCGTTGGCGTTACGAGCCCTTTCCTCCCGTGGATTCGGGGACGAGCGGTCCGGGTTCTGTCGGACAATGCGACCACAGTGGCCTACAATCAATCGCCAGGGAGTTACAAGGAGCCAACAGGTGGCGGAGGAGGCGAGTCTGTTGAATGCCTGGGCGGAACAGCACCTCAGCGGCATAGCAGCGTCTCACATCGCAGGGGTGGACAACTTCATAGCGGAATTTCCTCAGTCGCCATCGGTTGGATCCAGGAGAGTGGGAGTTACCGGAGGTAGCGTTTCGGCTCATCTGTGCCAGGTGGGGACAGCCCCACCTGGATCTCATGCTACCGCGCTCACACACAAACGCCGCGGTTCTTCAGGTCGACGAAGGGAGCGGGGCGCGGAAGGCGTCGATGCATTGGTGCTTCCCTGGCCCACGACGTGTTGCTTTATGTGTTCCCTCCGTGGCCTCTCGATCGGAAAGGTTATGCGTCGGATAGAGTTGCAACCCGGCGGCGGTGATTTTGGTGCGCCGGAGTGGCCATTGCCGTCGCTGGTTCTGTGAGCCTCCCAGGGGGTTGCTAGGTCCTGAGGGGACCCCCCCCCCCGGGTGGAGGATCCTGCCTTCGCAGTTTTCAGCAGCGCTGGGGTGGTACCGGGGAGCCTGGCTCACTCACCCCCCCACAGGAGCAGGGCCTGTTTTCTCTCTGGAGCCTGGGACAGTGAACGGCAAGTTGCAGTGCTCGCCGGCTCTCCGTCACGTGTTAGGCTTGTCGGGGGGGGTCTGCACAACCGAATTCTTAACTTTTATTTCGCCAAGTTTTGTCGTCTGCTCGTTAGTTGCGGCGCGCCTGCGATGCCCCGAGGATCTTCCTGCCGTGCGTGCGGCTCGTCGCGCTCGCGGCTTTCGTGAGAGGGCCTCCGCTCGGAGTGCGTGCAGGGAGGCGAGGGACCTTCCGCTTCACTTCGGGGGGGTCGCGGTCGGGCGCCGCGTTCAGAATCACGTACTGAGAGGAGTTCTGTGATTTCAGCAGACCTGTTCCTGCTCGGCGCGGGAACAGAAGCCATTTTGGGCACGTTTCGTGCAGACACGCGGGCAGCGATGGGGGAGGGGATTTTTACCCCCCCCCCCCCTCCTCGCCTTCCCCACAACAAATTCCTGCTGGGGGGGGGCGCTCCAGGGGGAACAGCCTCTCCTATACATGAGGATAGCCCCAAGGGGGCTACTGATTTCTCATCGGACTCTTCGTTCTCCTCTGAATTTGTGCTACTTATGCACAAAGCCTTTAAAGCAAAACACGGAGGGAGAAAGCAGACAGCGGAGAAGCTCTTACAGCTACCGTACCCCAAGAAGTCCAGGAAGAGGGACAGATCCAAGGGGAGATCTGACCCGCGCCAGGGTAAGAGACCCTTAAGGTCCGTACTGGTGGAGACGGATTCATATTCTCCATCTCAGGACGAACAAGACCCACTGGGTACGCCCCCGGGGGCGGCTGGGGGCGACGCGGATCCACAACAAGTCAGAGGGGCTCCGATGATGGAAGGTGAAGATCTGAAGGTGGTTCGTCTGTTTTAAAAAGGAGGAACTGCCTCCGCTGATTCCAGCCATACTACAGGAACTAGGGCTGGAGTCTCAGCCGGTGGAATCCCGGCTGGGAACTATGGATCCGGTCTTGCTGGGTCTCAGGGGTCCTACGGTGTCATTCCCTTTCCATTTTTCGGCGACGGATCTCCTGTTTAGGGAGTGGGACACCCTGGATTTGAGGTTGAAGGTGAGTAAGGTGATGGACAAGTTGTATCCTCTTCCGGAAGACGCCTTGGAGCTGCTCCGTGTCCCTAAGGTGGATGCCGCGGTGTCGGCTGTTACAAAGAAGTCCACTATCCCGGTGACGGGAACGATAGCCCTCAAAGACTTGCAGGACAGAAAGTTGGAGCTACAGCTCAAGAAGGTGTTTGAGGTGTCGGCGCTAGGGGTCTGGGCAGCGATGTGCAGTAATTTTGCGCTGCATGCAGGGCTTCATTGGGCCCAAGCAACTCCAAGCCCATGCTGACCTCTCTGAGGGGGAGGCTGGACAGGCAAACTGGCTTGAGGCGGTCATCGCGTACAGCGCGGACGCTCTTCACGATCTTTTACGCAAGTCTGCCAGATCCATGGTGTCTGCGGTGTTGGCGCGCAGGCTTCTTTGGCTCTGGAATTGGGCGCCAGATGTTTCGTCTAAGTCTCACCTCAGTTTGCTTCCTTTTAAAGGCAAGCTGTTGTTTGGTAAGGAATTAGAGGACATGATCCAATCTCTGGGGAGAATAAGGTTCATAAACTCCCAGAGGACAGGCCCAGGTCTAGAGGGTCGTTTGTGGCTCGGCCTCGGTTCCGAGCTAATAGGAGACCCTGGCCGGCTCGTTCATCTGGGTCCTCCTTTCGCCCACATTCCAACAGACAACAGTCGTGGTCTCAGTCCTTTCGAGGCAGACATTTTGGCAGACCAGGTAACCCCCCATCGGCAGCGGGGGCTAAGACCTCGCAATGAGATGCTGCCGGTCCATCCCTCGATAACAGTCATCCACCAAGTGCCAAACGTGGGGTGCCAGACTATCATTTTTCTTCGAGGAATGGGCCAAAATAACGTCAGACCAGTGGGTCCGCACCGTGATAAGTCAAGGTTACGCTTTAGATTTTGTACAGCGTCCTCGGGACATGTTCCTGATATCTCCATGCGAGTACCGCGAAAAGCAAGATATTGTATAATGCACGATTCAGCATCTTCTGGACTTGGGGGCTATAACACCGGTTTCGTCCACGGAACTCCGCAGGGGCCGGTATTCCATTTACTTTGTGGTTCCCAAAAAGGAAGGATCTTTCCTGCTAATCTTAGACCTCAAAAGGGTCAACAGATGTCTGCGGGTACCACACTTCAGAATGGAGACTCTTCGGTCAGTCATCGCCTCCGTGCGATAAGGAGAGTTCTTATTGTCTCTTGATCTCACGGAAGCATATCTCCATATCGGCATCTGCTTGTCACACCAGAAGTTCCTCAGGTTCTGCATACTGGGAAATCACTATCAGTTTCGAGCTCTTCCCTTCAATCTCGCCACCGCTCCCAGAACGTTCACCAAGGTGATGGTAGTGGTGGCGACGCATCTCCAGAGGGAGGGATTACTAGTGCATCCCTACCTGGATGATTGGCTAATTCGGGCGAAGTCAGAGGCCCTGTGTCTGGCAGCTGTCAACCAAGTGTTACAGCTATTGCAGTCGCTCAGCTGGGTGGTCAACCTTGCCAAGAGTCACCTGGTCCCTTCGCAGTCTCTGGAGTTTTTGGGAGCCCTGTTTGACATTGCGCAAGGGAGAGTATTTCTCACCACGGAACAGGTTGTCACGTTTCAGGGACAGGTGAGGGACCTGTTGGCCATGCAGATGCCCAGGGTCAGGGATTATTTGAAAGTCTTGGGTTCCATGACGTCCACTCTGGAATTGGTACCCTGGGCCTTCGCTCATATGTGTCCCTTACAATCAGCCTTGCTGTCCCGCTGGAACTCAGTGTTGGAACAGTTTTTCCTGCCACTTCTGCTTACAGAGTCCGCGAGAATCAGTCTCAACTGGTGGCTCATCTCGGAACATCTGGAGTGTGGGGTTCCCCTGATAATGCCCGACTGGACGGTCATCACCACGGATGCCAGTCTTTCCGGCTGGGGGGCGGTCTGTCTGGAAAAGTCGGTGCAGGGGCAGTGGTCCCAAGAACAATCTCGGTGGTCAATCAACCAGTTGGAGACCAGAGCCGTGACTCTGACATTGCATGCCTTCCTCCCGCTCATTCGGGGGAAGTCGGTCTGGGTATTATCAGACAATGCGACCATGGTGGCCTATATCAATCGCCAAGGAGGAACCAAGAGTCGCTCGGTGGCGTCGGAGGCACGACAATTGATGGTTTGGGCGGAGCAGCATCTCCTCAACATTGCGGCATCTCACATTGCCGGGGTAGACAACGTACAGGCAGACATCTCTATCCCGGAGAATGGGAGTTGGCCGACTTGGCCTTTCAACTCAGCCCTTCAGTATTTCTCTTTGCTTTTTTGATCGCCACAGCACACTGAGTCGACGATTTAAATGTATTATCCACTATGACACCTAGATCTCTTTCCTGGGTGGTAACTCCTAAGATAACCCATACTGTAGTTACATGATGTTATGTTATTTTTTCCTATATGAATCAACTTGCACTTGTCCACATTAAATTTCATCTGCCATTTGGAAGCCCAATTTTCCAGTCTCGCAAGATCCTCCTGTAATTCATTACAATTCGCTTGAGATTTAACTACTCTGTATAATTTTGTGCTATCCTTAAATTTGATCACCTCACTCGTCATACCCCTTTCCAGATATTTTATAAATATATTAAAAAGCACCGGTCCAAGTACAGATCCCTGAGGCACTCCACTGTTTACCCTTTTCCATTGTGAACACTGAACATTTAATCCTACTCTCTGTTTCCTGTCTTTTAAGCAGCTTGTATTCCACAAAAGGACATCACCTCCTATCCCATGACTTTTTAGTTTTTCTTAGAAGACTCTCATGAGGGACTTTGTCGAACGCCTTCTGAAAATCCAAATACATCACATCTTCTGGTTCACCTTTGTCCACATGTTTATTCATCCCTTTACAAAAAATGAAGCAGATTTGTGAGGCAAGACTTCCCATGAGTAAATCCATGTTGACTGTCTTCCATTAAACCATATCTTTCTATATGTTTTGTGATTTTATTCTTTAAAACAGTTTCCACGATTTTTCCCAGCACTGAAGTCAGGCTCACCGATCTGTAGTTTCCTGGATCAACCCTTCATCCTTTCTTAAATATCGGGGTTACATGGGCCATCTTCCAATTTTCAGGTACAATGATAGCTTACAAATTAATTGAAATACTTGTGAAATTTCATTTTTCAATTCTTTCAGAACTCTGGGTTGTATTCCATCTGGTCCAGGTGATTTACTGCTCTTCAGTTTGTCAGTAAGGTCTTCCACATCTTCCAGGGTCACTGTGATTTGTTTCAGTTCATCTGAATCATCACCCATGAAAATGTATGGAAAATCCGGGAATAACTAGTTTCCAATTGATGAAAAACAATGACTAGTTAATACAACCCATGAAAACGTTCTCCTGAACGGATCTCTCTCCAACATCCTCTTCAGTGACCACCGAAGGAAAGAAATTGTTTAATCTTTCCGCGATGGTCTTGTCTTCTCTGAGTGCCCTTTTAACTTCTTGATCATCCAACGGTCCAACCAACTCCCTCACAGGCTTTCTGCTTCGGATATATTTAAAAAAAATGTTATTGTGAGTTTTTTGGGGTTTTTTGTCTCTCTGGCCAACTTCATTTCAAATTCTCTCTTAGCCTGTCTTATCAATGTCTTACATTTAACTTGCCAATGCTTATGCATTATCCTATTTTCTTCTATTGGATCCTTCTTCCAATTTTTGAATGAAGATCTTTTGGCTAAAATAGCTTCTTTCACCTCACCTTGTAACCATGCCGGTAATCGTTTTGCCTTCCTTCCACCTTTCTTAATGTGTGGAATACATCTGGATTCTGGAAGATGTGGTAGACCTTACTGACAAACTGAAGAGCTGTAAATCACCTGAACCAGAAGGAATACACCCCAGGGTTCTGAAAGAACTGAAAAATGAAATTTCACAAGTATTTCAATTAATTTGTAGCTGAACTGGAAGCCAAAGCGAAGTGGGGAAGCTGCCAGGCCCTAGTCGACCATCATGCAGAGTGAAAAGTTTCTGTGTAACCCTCCCCAACACTGTCTGCATGACTACCACTAAAACGCTTCAATCTTTGAGCACCTGAGTTACTGAAATATTTTTATTTACCAATAAGAAGATTATGACAGAAAATCATTAAAATGTTTCCAGTATGTATCTAACCAGTAGCGTTTCACGCTAGATTGGTCTCCTCGGCCGCCTGTGGGAGGTGTACCACGGGGGTGGGTACTTTGGCCCATCTCTTCTGGGGATGCCCCATAATCCAGCAGTTTTGGAAACGGGTGGTTGCTTATTTGACAAGACTGTTGGGAGTGTTCCTGCGAGCTTCCCCATTGCTGATTCTTTTCGAGTCTGTCCCCCTGGCACGCTTGCGGCCAGCGGGACATCGTCTGCTTTTTATGAAAGCTTGTTTTGTAGGTAAAAAGATGATTCTTCTGCACTGGCGAGAATCCGCGGCGCCTTCCTTCTGGGCTTGGCGGAACCATTTCCACAGACTTATGCAAATGGAACATTTGACAGCACGTGCCTCCCCTCGACAACTCCGTCGCTTTTTGGACGTTTGGGAGTCGTATATTCAGGAGTTGCCACATCGTGCGAGGAGTTTGATTTTGAACAATTGACCATTGTTGCTTTGCACCTTGACTGTACGGGTCGATATAGTCTCACCCTTTGCATCACAGTATGTATGTCGGGTTATTGGTCTGCTGGGGGGGGGGGGGGGCTTGAAATGGGGGATTCATTTTGTAAGGATACATAATGGCGACTTCTCTGTGATATTGTCCGTTGGACTCTGAAGTGTACCTTTGTCCGACGGACTGTTATTGTATTGTTACATTTACTACGCAATAAAAATTGTTTATGATAAAAAAAAAAAAATGTTTCCAACTGCCATAGGCCCTTAGGGTTACCTTAGGGTTACCAACTGTCCTTTTTCACTCAACACATAGTTGAGCTCTGGAATTCGTTCCCAGAGGATGTGGTTACAGTAGTTAGTGTAAACTGGGTTTAAAAAAGGTTTGGATAAGTTCCTAGAGGAAAAATCCATAAACTGCTATTACGATATTTAATAAGCAGTAGTAGCTCAGACCTGGTGCGCACCTCAGCTAGGAGCCGCTCGTCCATAGTGGCAGCCAGAAGACAGCTTTGGCTCCGAAGCTGGTCAGCAGACGCATCCTCTAAGACGAGGCTCACGAGAATGCCTTTTAGAGGATCACTCCTCTTCGGAAGCGACCTGGACAAACTAGCCGACAAATGGGGCGAGTCCCCAGTACCCAGAACCAACACCCCTCTCCCCGGGCACCCAAGGGCAGAGGATCCCAGCCTTATAGACCATACAAAAACACTTACCAAGCCCCCCGCCCCGTCGGCAAGGAGCAGTCCTTTCGGAACAGACACAACAAAAGAGGAGCTGGCTCAGGACCAGGCCCCAGCCGCAACACGCAATGAGAATCAGCAGACCCATCTACAGGAAGAGATCATAGAGGGCAGGCTTGCCCTCTTCTACCACAGATGGGTCGAAATAACGTCGGACAATTGGGTCTTATCCATCATCCGAGAGGGACACTACCTGGACTTCCACAGCATCTCTCTGGACAAGTTTGTGATTTCTTTGTGCCACGACCCCTCCGAGAGGAAGGCAGTGGAAACCACACTATCAAAACTACTTGCCCTAAAGGCAATAACACCAGTGCCTCCGCACCAACAAAATTCAGGGCACTATTCCATCTACTTCATCGTGCCCAAGAAAGAGGGATCATTCCGGCCCATACTGGACCTCAAGACCATCAATCGCTACCTGAAGGTACCCCGCTTCCGCATGGAAACCCTGCGTGCGGTCATAAGGGCGGTACAACCGGGAGAATTCCTGACCTCCCTGGATTTGTCAGAAGCCTATCTCCACATACCGATCCATCGCACCCACCAGCGTTTCCTACGCTTCGCAATATTGGGCCATCACTACCAGTTCCAGGCCCTACCGTTTGGGCTGGCTACGGCTCCCTGAACGTTCACCAAGATCATTTTTTTTATTTATTTATTTGATTTTATATACCGACAACCGTTTGCACATCGTGCCGGTTTACAGATAACTTATAACAAGTAATATATAGGCAAGGCCTTTACAAGGAACAGTTTTTAACATAATGCAGTAACATGGCAATTAACTAGATAAATAAGTAGGGGAGGGAAGGGTAGGGATATACGGGACAAAAAGGAGGGGGGGAGGGGTGAAAAAGGAAAACTGAAGGAAAAGATATGTACAGGGGTTCAAGGGACAATTAATATATACATAGGTTATATACAAGGTTTGTTTTTTTTTTTTTTTGTTTAGGTTTGAGGGTCCTTGGAGGGGGTGGGTGTCGGGTGTAGGTCCTGAGGGGGAGTACTGGTGAGAGGTGGTGATCCGGTTAGGGTGTTAGTGAGAGATGAAGATGATTGGGGGTAAGCTTGGAGGAAGAGCCAGGTTTTGAGTTTCTTTTTGAATGTGGGTGTGGAGGTTTCGGTACGTAGGTCAGGAGGCATGGAGTTCCAGAGGGAAGGGCCTGCGAGGGAGAGGGCCCTATTGGTGGTGGAGATGAGTCTTGTGGATTTTATGGAAGGAGGAATGAGGGTACCACGGAGAGAGGAGCGGGTAGGTCTTGTGGAGGTACGAGGGAGGAAAGGTGGGTTTAGCCAATTGTAATGTTCGTTAGTAATACTTTTGTGGATGAGGGTAAGGGTCTTGTAAATAATTCGTGAGTGAATGGGAAGCCAATGGAGATTAATGAGGGTGGGAGTAATATGGTCTTTCTTATTGGCATTGGTTAGGATGCGTGCAGTGGCGTTTTGAAGGAGTTGTAGAGGTTTGATGTGGGTAGCAGGGAGACCAAGTAGGAGTGCATTACAGTAATCAATTTTTGAGAAAATTATAGATTGAAGTACTGTGCGGAAATCAGAGAAGTAGAGAAGAGGTTTGAGTTTTTTGAGGGTTTGTAGTTTGAAGTAACAGCTGCTAAGGATAGTGGTAGTAGCAGCAGCACTGAGGAAAGAGGGAATTCTCATGCATCTTTACCTGGACGATTGGCTGATCAGAGCAAAATCACCAGAGGAAAGCCAGCAGGCAACCACCAGAGTCAAGGAACTACTGTGCGGAAATCAGAGAAGTAGAGAAGAGGTTTGAGTTTTTTGAGGGTTTGTAGTTTGAAGTAACAGCTGCTAAGGATAGTGGTAGTAGCAGCAGCACTGAGGAAAGAGGGAATTCTCATGCATCTTTACCTGGACGATTGGCTGATCAGAGCAAAATCACCAGAGGAAAGCCAGCAGGCAACCACCAGAGTCAAGGAACTACTGCAGAACCTCGGGTGGGTCGTCAACACACCCAAGAGCCACCTGCAGCCCTCCCAATGCCTGGAATCCCTGGGAGTCCGGTTCGACACCAAAGGGAACAAAGTCAGCCTTCCCCCAACAAGGAGAAGGAGATTGATGGAACAATTACAAGCATTATTGAATTCCACTCTTCCCACGGCGTGGGACTATCTCAAAGTCCTCGGACTCATGTCATCAACCATAGAAGTCGTCCCTTGGCCAAGGGCCCACATGCAGCCCTTACAACACTCCTACTGTCTCGATGGAACCTGATGTCTCAAAACTACCCACGATTGAAGATCTTTTTCCAGCCTTTTGAATAAAGGTAAATAATTCTGATTATATAAGGTTTGATAATCTGGCCCTATCTGCACCCCTAGATACTTGACCATCCCCTTAGCCCACTGAAAAGGGAAACACTGTTGCAGGTGGATACGCTGTGAATCCTTCAGGTGAATGGGGAGCAACTCCGACTTTTCTTTATTTTAAAACCAGAAACCCTTCCATATTTATCTAATTCTGCTAATAAAGCTATCGACGAGTCCTCTGGTTTTGTCAAAGTAAAGAGCACATCATCAGCATACATGGCGATTTTATAATTAGTATCGCCAATCTGGACTCCCACTATCTCCCCCTTGGCCCGAATTCTAGCAGCCAAAGGTTCCAAGCTGATGGCAAACAATAATGGCGATAAAGGGCAACCTTGTCTCATACCCCTTTGCACCTGAAAGTTATTGGAATACCCCCCATTCACCTTTATACAAGCTGCTGGTTCCCTATACAGTTCTTGTATCCATTGCAAAAAGCCCCCCCCCCCCCCCGAGGCCAACCTTCCGCATAACCTGGAAAAGAAACGGCCAATGCACCCGGTCGAACGCCTTTTCTGCGTCGACTCCAAATAGTAGGGAAGGGGTGTTGGTCTTCTTAGCATAATGAATAATATTAATGACTTTCCGGATATTGTCTCCTGCCATTCTGCCTGGCATAAAGCCGGCTTGGTCTTCATGGATTAAAGAGGTAATTACTACTTGCAATCTGGTAGCCAAAATCTTTGCCAGAATTTTCAAATCAATGTTTATGAGTGAAATAGGGCGAAATGAACTACACAATAACGGGTCCTTGCCCGGTTTAGGCAAAATAGTAACCCCAGCCACATTCGCCGCATTTAACAGATGCCCACCCGTACGCAACATATTGAACATGTTAGCCAATGGTACTACCAGTAAATCTTTAAACTTTTTATAAAATAACGGAGTAAACCCATCAATCCCAGGGGCCTTTCCCGGTTTTAACTCCGTGATCACCACTAACACCTCAGCCGACGTAATAGGCTGTCCTAACCCTTCTGTGATATCCATATCTAAACATGGCAGCTGCGCATCATTCAAATAGAAATTTATATCCTCCTCAGATACCCCCTCTTCATGAGTATATAGCTTAGCAAAAAACTGATTGAATTGATCCCTAATCCCTTCCCCGTCCATCACTAAAGATCCATCAGCCGCTTTAATTTTAGTGATCTGCGCTTGCGCCACCTTCGCTTTCAGCTTATGCGCTAAAAGTTTTCCAGCCTTGTTTCCATGCTCATAATATTGCTGTTTGGTCAAATCTAACCTGTGCGCTAACTCCTCAGCTTCCAGCATGCGCAGTTGATATCGTATATCCCCAACTCTTTTAGTAAAGCCCTAGATGAATTCCGCTTATGGGCTAATTCCGTCTTCGCCAATTGCCCTCTGAGCCAGCCATGTTGTTGTGCTTTCTCTTTCTTTTTGTGGGCGGCTATGGCAATAAACCTGCCTCTTAGCACGGCCTTCATACAGTCCCATATAATCCCATGGGAGACATCGGCTGTGTTGTTAATAGTCAAGTACTCTGTTATTATCTTCCGCACTTGGGTTTCTATCTCTTTATCCTTTATTAGAGAATCATTTAGTTTCCAAAATCTTCGCCCATTATCTAAATTCAAACTAGTAAATTCCCACCACACAGGTGCATGGTCCGACCATGCTATATTGCCTATGTCAGCATCCACAGTTTTAGATACCATTGCCTTATCGATTAAGATAAAATCAATTCTGGTATATGTATCATGCGCCACCAAATAGAATGAAAAATCTCGCCATATATCCACCACATTCCATCTATTCATAAAGTTCTGAAATGCTCTGCTATCAATTTTAGAATAGTGACCCCCCCCTTTTAGAACAATCTATCGTCGGGTCCCTAACTAAGTTAAAATCCCCCCTGCTATTACAATACCACTTTTACACAACAAAAGTTTCTCATCAATTTTCTGGAAAATCTCTCTTTGTAAAGTATTATGACAGTAAACATTAACCAGAGTGTACAATGTCTTATTAATATATACAGAGACAATCAAGACCCTCCCTCCATCATCTCTATAAACCGAGTCTATTTGCACCATTAAATCCCTGGAGAACAAAATCCCCACCCCTGTGTATTTATGTTTTGGGGTACATGCAGCAAACTCCATATGCGGATACTGGGGAGTACTCATCAACCTCTCATACTTTTTCCTTAAATGAGTTTCTTGTATAAGAAGAATAGAAGCCTTTAAATGAGCAGCTTCCTTAAACAGTAACTTCCTTTTGAGCGGCGTATTTAACCCCTTAACATTAAGGGATACCACTCAACATGCCATCTATCCAACTAAAAGATTCCCCTACTACTCTATACTTCCCAGCAGTTGTTCTCCCCCCATTATTTCTCCATAGTTGTCAGATGTCCCAATCCAGCCCCATACTCGTGTCTGCAGACTCCTTGCCCCCCCCCCCCCCCTACGGACCCACCACTGAAACATCAGTAGTGCTTCTCGGTGAAGCCGTCAACCTTCCTAATCTCCCCCACGCCCCATCGAACCCACTAACATATTGCCAAGGTAATACAAGACAGCAATTATAATCCACTCTTCACAAGTCCACAGTAGTTCAAAACAGGAACTTATTAACTTCGTCATAAAACCATAACTGTAGATGCACATGGTAAAATATATTACAAAAAAAAAAACAAAACAGTAGCAACTGATGTTGCCTATGAACCCTTTTTTGTTGTTGGTTTTAACTGCCGGAACTGAAGAAAACAAATCCTTTGCTCGCCATGATGGTGCTTCTCCTCAGTCACTCCACTTCCTCTCTCGGTGCGTTTGTATCCATTGACTTGCGTCGTAATCTAGACCCTGTTTTCCCGACTCTCTGCCATCTAGGCCGATCGAGCCCACGGGTAGTATCTGCCACGTTGTCTTCCTCCGGTAATATAAAGCCCGCCCCTGCCATTATGGCCGCCGCCTCCTCCCGATTTTTTAATGCGATGGGTGGTTCCAGCTACTGTGAAGGCCAAGCCGCTGGGATACAGCCACCTGTATCTTATATTTTCCTTACGCAACAAACTGGTCGCTGCTTGCAGATCGCGCCGCTTTTGTAATGTGGCTGAGGCAAGATCATTGTATAAAGCAATTTTGTGTCCGTCCCAAGTAATTGTGCCCATTTGGCGCGCTTTTTGCATAATCTCATCTTTTTGATTATAATGGTGAATACAGGCAATTATGTCCCTCGGAGCATTGTTTCTCGGGTTTCCCAGAGCTCTATGTGCCCGATCTAGCTCAATAGTCACCTCCGCGCTCTGGTCTCCCTCGTTTCTTGTTTTAAGTATCTCACGGCATATATTTTGAACCACTGTATAGACATTCGAGTAGGCCTCCGTTTCTGGCACACCTCGCACTCTGATATTTGAGCGCCGTGCCCTATTTTCCAAGTCTTCCAGCTTCAACATAATGTCTTCGTTTTTACTCTGGAGCGCCATTATGTCCGCTTTTACCCTCGCTTGCTCAATAACATGTCCTTCTACAATGTTTTCCACATCCTCGACACAGCGCCCTAAATCTCCCATCTCCGAACGAAACTCCGCTAATGCTGCCTGTACATCGTTATTCATAGTTTTTATATCCTGTTTGATCTCATGGAACCACATTCGAAAGTCCTCCTTAGTAGGTTCCCCGAGAGTCGAGGGTACGTCCGTGCCATTAAGAGTACTTGCCTCGTGGTTTTGCAGACAGCCCGCGGCATCCATTTTATCAGCCTCCGTCCCGGGGTCTTCCCTCAGGGCCGCAAATAGTGATCAGCTCGCTTCGTACGGAAAGGACTTAAAATTTACTGATTTTTTCCTGGAGGTAATGGTAAATTGTTAGACAACGGATCGCTGCAATTTTAAACGTCGTCCGCTTTGTTATATCGCTGTTTTGTAAATTTTTGTGAGAGCATGGAGGGAGCTAACGCTTCAAGCGTCCATCTTAGAAGGCTGACGTCACTTCCCCCTCTATTGGTAACTTTTTGGTTCCAATTCCCTTCCACCCCCACCATCGATGCAGACAGCAGTGCAGTGAAGTATTTAGCTAATTGGTTTGGGGTAGTAACCGCCGTAATAAGCAAGCTACTCCCGTTTGTTTACCCTGCATATGCAATTCAGCCATTGTTGGTTGTCTTAATAAAAATCCTCTTTACTTAATTCCCTCTGTTGCTGAAGCAGTGAGCTGTGCTGGATACTTATTCCAAGTCAAGTATCATGCTTAATTGATTCAGGGTAGTAGCCACCATAACAAGCAAGCTACACCCATGCTTATTTGTTTACCCAGACTATGTAATTCATTCCTTGTTGGTTGATGCTGATAAAAATCAACTTTTCTTCATTTTCCCTGCCGTTGAAGGAGAGAGCTATGCTGGATGTGCATTGAAAGTGAAGTATCAGGCTTATTTGATTTGGGGTAGTAACCGCCGTAACAAGCCAGCTACTCCCCTGCTTTTTTGTGGATGCAAATCCTTTTTTCCACATTTCCTCTTGCCATTGAAGCTTGGAGCAATATTGGAGTCGCATTAACTATGTGTATGTTTATTGAATAAGGGTATTATCTCCAGGTAGTAGCCGTCATTCCTGCAAGCAAGCCACCCCTTGCCTCTTCTCTTCATTCACATCCTCTAGACTTTATGGATCCACAGTGCTTGTTTACCCCAGACTGCACAGATCAATGCCTTGTTGGATGTTGTCTGAATGTAAATCCTGTTTTCCACATTTCTCCCTGCCATTGAAGCAGAGAGCAACGCTGTATATGCATTCAAAGTGAAGTATCAGGCTTAATTGGTTTAGGGTAGTAACCACTGCAATAAGCAAGCTACCCCCACGCTTATTTGTTTACCCAGACTGTGCAGTTCAGTCCTTGTTGGTTATTATCTGAATGCAAATCCTCTTTTCCACATTTCCCCTTGCCATTGAAGCAGAGAGCAGTGTTGGAGTTGCATTAATCGTGCAAAGGCTTATTGAGTAAGGGTAGTAATCACCAGGTAGTAGCCTCCATTCCAGCAAGTCACCCCCATGGCTCTTCTCTTCATTCCCATCCTCTCGCCTTTATGGATCTACAGTGTTTATCCCTCGCCCCTTTGAAATCCTTCACAATTTTAGTCTTCACCACTTCCTAAGGAAGGGCATTCCAGGCATCCACCACCCTGTCCGTGAAGAAATACTTCCTCACATTGGTTCTGAGTCTTCCTCCCTGGAGTTTCAAATCATGACCCCTAGTTCTTCTGATTTTTTTCCAACGTAAAAGGTTTGTTGTTGACCATGTATCATTAAAACCTTTCAAGTATCTGAAAGTCTGTATCATATCACCCTTGCTCCTCCTCTCCTCCAGGGAATACATATTCAGGTTCTTCAATCTCTCCTCATATGTCATTCGATGAAGACCCTCCACCTTTTTGGTCGCCCTTCTCTGGACCGCCTCCATCCTGTCTCTGTCTCTTTGGAGATACGGTCTCCAGAACTGAACACAGTACTCCAGGTGAGGCCTCACCAAGGACCTGTACAAGGGGATCATCACCTCTTATGTCTTACTCGATATTCCTCTCTCTATGCAGCCCAGCATTCTTCTTGCTTTAGCTATCGCCTTGTCACATTGTTTCGCCGACTTCAGATCATTAGACACTATTACCCCAAGGTCTCTGTCCTGCTCCGTGCACATCAGCCCTTCACCCCCCATCAAATACAGTTCTTTTGGATTTCCACACCCCATATGCATGACTCTGCACTTCTTGGCATTGAATCTCAGCTAAAATGGTAACATATCACAGAAGGTTAAAACCTGTTTCCTTGATCAATCATTTAACCACCACATAAGGAAACACAATTTGCTATGTGCAAAATATTCCGTTTATTAATACAAAAACTTTTATATGTAAACAATACATTTTTTAAAATATCCCCCCCCATTTTTTCAAACACACACACACATACGTGTATTGAATGAATGGTATGAATGTGTGTATGTTTTTGAAAAAATGGGGGGATATTTTTAAAAATATATTGTTTACATTTACAAGTTTTTGTATTAATAAATGGAATATTTTGCACACAGCAAATTGTGTTTCCTTATGTGGTGGATAATTGAATCTCAGCTGCCATGTCTTTGACCATGTCAGTAGCCTTTTGGTGTGGCATCTGGAAGTTTCAGAACCGATCCGAAAGACAGACCTCCTGTTGTCCTTCATGGTGGAAGAAAGCAGGGTGAAGAAGCTTCACGGGCTACCATAGCTTGCTGGATTAAGGAGGTGGTCACGGGAGCCTGTGTGGAGGCAGGAAAGCCATTACCTTCTCAGGTTAAAGCTCATTTCATGGGCAGAAGCTTGACTGCTGTCCCTCATCGATATCTCCCGAGCATTGACGTGGGCCTCCTTGCACACCTTCTGCAGGTTCTATCGCCTGGACGGACAGGCTCAAGAGGATTCAACCTTTACAAGGGCGGTGTTAACTGGGCCGCGGGCAGCCTCCCACCCCGATCAGGAGTAGATTTTGTACTTCCAATTAGTCCTGAGTCCATCTGGCTCCACACTAGGAAATTACTTACCTGATAATTTTGTTTTCCTTAGTGTAGACAGATGGACTCAGCATCCCGCCCACAGCTGCCCAAGAACTGTGCCAAAGATTCACCCGTGGAGTGGATATTGATTCCAAGAGATTACGGGCAAGCCATCATCCAGTCCCTAGATCAGGGCATCTATATTCTTGTTGGAAAGTGTTTATGATTGGTTGAGTACAGTTATGTTTATCCGATTTTAATCATATTTTTAATCTAGTTCTTTCATTAGTGTGTCCACAGTGACTTTAGAAGAGAATACAGAAGGGCTGAGGTCACTGCAGGGGGAATCTAGGGTGACGTCAGCTTTGAAATCTGATTCTGTCTCCATCTGCTGGCAGGGGAGTATAACCCATTGGCCATGAGTCCATCTGTCTACACTAAGATAAACGAAATTATCAGGTAAGTAATTTCTCCATTACCTACCTTTCTGTTAATCAAGGTACACACAGAAGCTAAATTGCCTAGCTTTTACTCAAGGTACACACACTGATATTTGAGTGCACAATTTCAGCTCTCCCCAAACTTTTAAATCCCCATATTAACCAGCAAGCAATACTTATCAATCCTCTTCAGCCACCAGAAAAAGCTTCTTCTCTTCTCAATTCTCCCTCAGGACTGTTCTCGGAGAAAACAGATTTGCTTACTTGTAGCAGGTGTTCTCCAAGGACAGCAGGATATCAGTGCTTCCGAAACGCACCCACTTCCCTGGGAAGTTGGTTTCGCCATAATGTCCCTTCTTTGCTAAATAATGAGTCTGAAGGGACCCCGTGGCAGTGCCTGCTATAATGGTATGAGCAGGACACCCAGTAAAGCAAAATCAAACTTCTAGACACTTTGATATAAGTTTCCGTGCCAGGCTGCATCAGATGACGTCATTTGTTTGAGGACTTACAACTCGTGGCTCCCAGTTCAGCACAGGGAGGGGAGTGGCGGGTAATGCTGGAAATGACATCGGCTGGACCGGTTCCTCTTCACCTCCCAGCTTGCGGTGTTTCCCAGGCTGTAACGCTGTCTTTCTCTCTCGATAACCAGGGTGCCAGAGGGATGGACCTTCATGGGCTGTCTCGCTGCTTCCGATAACGTCACGCTCACCTTCGCCCTCAAGCAGCAGCGCGTGGATATTCTGCAGGATCTCGTGGAAAGAGTCTCCAACCCAGACTGCCCCCTGTATGGTGAGGAAGAGCCCCCCCCCCCCCCCGTTATCACGTCGCACCTTTCACAGGTCTCCCCAACCAAGAGCCCGCTCCTCCCCACCTCCAGGGTCTCCTCAGACTCCCCTCCCTGCAGTGAGGATGAGAGCCCGCTCCTCCCCACCTCCAGGGTCTCCTCAGACTCCCCTCCCTGCAGTGAGGATGAGAGCCCGCTCCTCCCCACCTCCAGGGTCTCCTCAGACTCCCCTCCCTGCAGTGAGGATGAGAGCCCGCTCCTCCCGACCTCCAGGGTCTCCTCAGACTCCCCTCCTTGCAGTGAGGATGAGAGCCCGCTCCTCCCCACCTCCAGGGTCTCCTCAGACTCCCCTCCCTGCAGTGAGGATGAGAGCCCGCTCCTCCCCCCCTCCAGGGTCTCCTCAGTCTCCCCTCCCTGCAGTGAGGATGAGAGCCCGCTCCTCCCGACCTCCAGGGTCTCCTCAGACTCCCCTCCCTGCAGTGAGGATGAGAGCCCGCTCCTCCCCACCTCCAGGGTCTCCTCAGACTCCCCTCCCTGCAGTGAGGATGAGAGCCCGCTCCTCCCCACCTCCAGGGTCTCCTCAGACTCCCCTCCCTGCAGTGAGGATGAGAGCCCGCTCCTCCCGACCTCCAGGGTCTCCTCAGACTCCCCTCCCTGCAGTGAGGATGAGAGCCCGCTCCTCCCCACCTCCAGGGTCTCCTCAGTCTCCCCTCCCTGCAGTGAGGATGAGAGCCCGCTCCTCCCGACCTCCAGGGTCTCCTCAGACTCCCCTCCCTGCAGTGAGGATGAGAGCCCGCTCCTCCCGACCTCCAGGGCCTCCTCAGACTCCCCTCCCTGCAGTGAGGATGAGAGCCCGCTCCTCCCGACCTCCAGGGTCTCCTCAGACTCCCCTCCCTGCAGTGAGGATGAGAGCCCGCTCCTCCTGACCTCCAGGGTCTCCTCAGACTCCCCTCCATGCAGTGAGGATGAGAGCCCGCTCCTCCCCACCTCCAGGGTCTCCTCAGACTCCCCTCCCTGCAGTGAGGATGAGAGCCCGCTCCTCCTGACCTCCAGGGTCTCCTCAGACTCCCCTCCCTGCAGTGAGGATGAGAGCCCGCTCCTCCCCACCTCCAGGGTCTCCTCAGACTCCCCTCCCTGCAGTGAGGATGAGAGCCCGCTCCTCCCCACCTCCAGGGTCTCCTCAGACTCCCCTCCCTGCAGTGAAATTGAGAGCCCGCTCCTCCCGACCTCCAGGGTCTCCTCAGACTCCCCTCCCTGCAGTGAAATTGAGAGCCCGCTCCTCCCGACCTCCAGGGTCTCCTCAGACTCCCCTCCCTGCAGTGAAATTGAGAGCCCGCTCCTCCCGACCTCCAGGGTCTCCTCAGACTCCCCTCCCTGCAGTGAGGATGAGAGCCCGCTCCTCCCCACCTCCAGGGTCTCCTCAGACTCCCCTCCCTGCAGTGAGGATGAGAGCCCGCTCCTCCTGACCTCCAGGGTCTCCTCAGACTCCCCCCCCTGCAGTGAGGATGAGAGCCCGCTCCTCCCGACCTCCAGGGTCTCCTCAGACTCCCCTCCCTGCAGTGAGGATGAGAGCCCGCTCCTCCCCACCTCCAGGGTCTCCTCAGACTCCCCTCCCTGCAGTGAGGATGAGAGCCCGCTCCTCCCCACCTCCAGGGTCTCCCCAACTACCCTTCTCTACAGTGAGGATGAGAGCCCGCTCCTCCCCACCTCCAGGGTCTCCTCAGTCTCCCCTCCCTGCAGTGAGGATGAGAGCCCGCTCCTCCCCACCTCCAGGGTCTCCTCAGTCTCCCCTCCCTGCAGTGAGGATGAGAGCCCGCTCCTCCCCACCTCCAGGGTCTCCTCAGACTCCCCTCCCTGCAGTGAGGATGAGAGCCCGCTCCTCCCCACCTCCAGGGTCTCCTCAGACTCCCCTCCCTGCAGTGAGGATGAGAGCCCGCTCCTCCCCACCTCCAGGGCCTCCTCAGACTCCCCTCCCTGCAGTGAGGATGAGAGCCCGCTCCTCCCCACCTCCAGGGCCTCCTCAGTCTCCCCTCCCTGCAGTGAGGATGAGAGCCCGCTCCTTCCCACCTCCAGGGTCTCCTCAGACTCCCCTCCCTGCAGTGAGGATGAGAGCCCGCTCCTCCCCACCTCCAGGGTCTCCTCAGACTCCCCTCCCTGCAGTGAGGATGAGAGCCCGCTCCTCCCGACCTCCAGGGTCTCCTCAGACTCCCCTCCCTGCAGTGAAATTGAGAGCCCGCTCCTCCCGACCTCCAGGGTCTCCTCAGACTCCCCTCCCTGCAGTGAGGATGAGAGCCCGCTCCTCCTGACCTCCAGGGTCTCCTCAGACTCCCCCCCCTGCAGTGAGGATGAGAGCCCGCTCCTCCCCACCTCCAGGGTCTCCCCAACCACCCTTCTCTACAGTGAGGATGAGAGCCCTCTCCTCCCGACCTCCAGGGTCTCCTCAGACTCCCCTCCCTGCAGTGAGGATGAGAGCCCACTCCTCCCCACCTCCAGGGTCTCCTCAGACTCCCCTCCCTGCAGTGAGGATGAGAGCCCGCTCCTCCCCACCTCCAGGGCCTCCTAAGACTCCCCTCCCTGCAGTGAGGATGAGAGCCCGCTCCTCCTGACCTCCAGGGTCTCCTCAGACTCCCCCCCCTGCAGTGAGGATGAGAGCCGGCTCCTCCCCACCTCCAGGGTCTCCCCAACCACCCTTCTCTACAGTGAGGATGAGAGCCCTCTCCTCCCGACCTCCAGGGTCTCCTCAGACTCCCCTCCCTGCAGTGAGGATGAGAGCCCGCTCCTCCCGACCTCCAGGGTCTCCTCAGACTTCCCTCCCTGCAGTGAAATTGAGAGCCCAATCCTCCCGACCTCCAGGGTCTCCTCAGACTCCCCTCTCTGCAGTGAAATTGAGAGCCCGCTCCTCCCCACCTCCAGGGTCTCCTCAGACTCCCCTCCTTGCAGTGAGGATGAGAGCCCGCTCCTCCCCACCTCCAGGGTCTCCTCAGACTCCCCTCCCTGCAGTGAGGATGAGAGCCCGCTCCTCCCGACCTCCAGGGTCTCCTCAGTCTCCCCTCCCTGCAGTGAGGATGAGAGCCCGCTCCTCCCCACCTCCAGGGTCTCCTCAGTCTCCCCTCCCTGCAGTGAGGATGAGAGCCCGCTCCTCCCGACCTCCAGGGTCTCCTCAGTCTCCCCTCCCTGCAGTGAGGATGAGAGCCCGCTCCTCCCGACCTCCAGGGTCTCCTCAGTCTCCCCTCCCTGCAGTGAGGATGAGAGCCCGCTCCTCCCGACCTCCAGGGTCTCCTCAGTCTCCCCTCCCTGCAGTGAGGATGAGAGCCCGCTCCTCCCGACCTCCAGGGTCTCCCCAGTCTCCCCTCCCTGCAGTGAGGATGAGAGCCCGCTCCTCCCGACCTCCAGGGTCTCCTCAGACTCCCCTCCCTGCAGTGAGGATGAGAGCCCGCTCCTCCCGACCTCCAGGGTCTCCTCAGACTCCCCTCCCTGCAGTGAGGATGAGAGCCCGCTCCTCCCGACCTCCAGGGTCTCCTCAGACTCCCCTCCCTACAGTGAGGATGAGAGCCCGCTCCTCCCGACCTCCAGGGTCTCCTCAGACTCCCTTCCCTGCAGTGAGGATGAGAGCCCGCTCTTCCCGACCTCCAGGGTCTCCTCAGACTCCCCTCCCTGCAGTGAGGATGAGAGCCCGCTCCTCCCCATCTCCAGGGTCTCCTCAGACTCCCCTCCCTGCAGTGAGGATGAGAGCCTGCTCCTCCCCACCTCCAGGGTCTCCTCAGACTCCCCTCCCTGCAGTGAGGATGAGAGCCCGCTCCTCCCCACCTCCAGGGTCTCCTCAGACTCCCCTCCCTGCAGTGAGGATGAGAGCCCGCTCCTCCCCACCTCCAGGGTCTCCTCAGACTCCCCTCCCTGCAGTGAGGATGAGAGCCCGCTCCTCCCGACCTCCAGGGTCTCCTCAGACTCCCCTCCCTGCAGTGAGGATGAGAGCCCGCTCCTCCCGACCTCCAGGGTCTCCTCAGACTCCCCTCCCTGCAGTGAGGATGAGAGCCCGCTCCTCCCGACCTCCAGGGTCTCCTCAGACTCCCCTCCCTGCAGTGAGGATGAGAGCCCGCTCCTCCCGACCTCCAGGGTCTCCTCAGTCTCCCCTCCCTGCAGTGAGGATGAGAGCCCGCTCCTCCCCACCTCCAGGGTCTCCTCAGACTCCCCTCCCTGCAGTGAGGATGAGAGCCCGCTCCTCCCGACCTCCAGGGTCTCCTCAGTCTCCCCTCCCTGCAGTAAGGATGAGAGCCCGCTCCTCCCGACCTCCAGGGTCTCCTCAGACTCCCCTCCCTGCAGTGAGGATGAGAGCTCGCTCCTCCCGACCTCCAGGGTCTCCTCAGACTCCCCTCCCTACAGTGAGGATGAGAGCCCGCTCCTCCCGACCTCCAGGGTCTCCTCAGACTCCCTTCCCTGCAGTGAGGATGAGAGCCCGCTCTTCCCGACCTCCAGGGTCTCCTCAGACTCCCCTCCCTGCAGTGAGGATGAGCCCGCTCCTCCCCACCTCCAGGGTCTCCTCAGACTCCCCTCCCTGCAGTGAGGATGAGAGCCCGCTCCTCCCGACCTCCAGGGTCTCCTCAGTCTCCCCTCCCTGCAATGAGGATGAGAGCCCGCTCCTCCCCATCTCCAGGGTCTCCTCAGACTCCCCTCCCTGCAGTGAGGATGAGAGCCCGCTCCTCCCCACCTCCAGGGTCTCCTCAGACTCCCCTCCCTGCAGTGAGGATGAGAGCCCGCTCCTCCCGACCTCCAGGGTCTCCTCAGACTCCCCTCCCTGCAGTGAGGATGAGAGCCCGCTCCTCCCCACCTCCAGGGTCTCCTCAGACTCCCCTCCCTGCAGTGAGGATGAGAGCCCGCTCCTCCCGACCTCCAGGGTCTCCTCAGACTCCCCTCCCTGCAGTGAGGATGAGAGCCCGCTCCTCCCGACCTCCAGGGTCTCCTCAGACTCCCCTCCCTGCAGTGAGGATGAGAGCCCGCTCCTCCCGCCCTCCAGGGCCTCCTCAGACTCCCCTCCCTGCAGTGAGGATGAGAGCCCGCTCCTCCCCACCTCCAGGGTCTCCTCAGACTCCCCTCCCTGCAGTGAGGATGAGAGCCCGCTCCTCCCCACCTCCAGGGTCTCCTCAGACTCCCCTCCCTGCAGTGAGGATGAGAGCCCGCTCCTCCCCACCTCCAGGGTCTCCTCAGACTCCCCTCCCTGCAGTGAGGATGAGAGCCCGCTCCTCCCCACCTCCAGGGTCTCCTCAGACTCCCCTCCCTGCAGTGAGGATGAGAGCCCGCTCCTCCCGACCTCCAGGGTCTCCTCAGACTCCCCTCCCTGCAGTGAGGATGAGAGCCCGCTCCTCCCGACCTCCAGGGTCTCCTCAGACTCCCCTCCCTGCAGTGAGGATGAGAGCCCGCTCCTCCCGACCTCCAGGGTCTCCTCAGACTCCCCTCCCTGCAGTGAGGATGAGAGCCCGCTCCTCCCGACCTCCAGGGTCTCCTCAGACTCCCCTCCCTGCAGTGAGGATGAGAGCCCGCTCCTCCCGACCTCCAGGGCCTCCTCAGACTCCCCTCCCTGCAGTGAAATTGAGAGCCCGCTCCTCCCCACCTCCAGGGTCTCCTCAGACTCCCCTCCCTGCAGTGAGGATGAGAGCCCGCTCCTCCCGACCTCCAGGGTCTCCTCAGCCTCCCCTCCCTGCAGTGAGGATGAGAGCCCGCTCCTCCCGACCTCCAGGGTCTCCTCAGACTCCCCTCCCTGCAGTGAGGATGAGAGCCCGCTCCTCCCGACCTCCAGGGTCTCCTCAGTCTCCCCTCCCTGCAGTGAGGATGAGAGCCCGCTCTTCCCGACCTCCAGGGTCTCCTCAGACTCCCCTCCCTGCAGTGAGGATGAGAGCCCGCTCTTCCCGACCTCCAGGGTCTCCTCAGACTCCCCTCCCTGCAGTGAGGATGAGAGCCCGCTCCTCCCGACCTCCAGGGTCTCCTCAGACTCCCCTCCCTGCAGTGAGGATGAGACCCCGCTCCTCCCGACCTCCAGGGTCTCCTCAAACTCCCCTCTCTGCAGTGAGGATGAGAGCCCGCTCCTCCCGACCTCCAGGGTCTCCTCAGACTCCCCTCCCTGCAGTGAGGATGAGAGCCCGCTCCTCCCGACCTCCAGGGTCTCCTCAGACTCCCCTCCCTGCAGTGAGGTTGAGAGCCCGCTCTTCCCGACCTCCAGGGTCTCCTCAGACTCCCCTCCCTGCAGTGAGGATGAGAGCCCGCTCCTCCCGACCTCCAGGGTCTCCTCAGACTCCCCTCCCTGCAGTGAGGATGAGAGCCCGCTCCTCCCGACCTCCAGGGTCTCCTCAGACTCCCCTCCCTGCAGTGAGGATGAGAGCCCGCTCCTCCCGACCTCCAGGGTCTCCTCAGACTCCCCTCCCTGCAGTGAGGATGAGAGCCCGCTCCTCCCGCCCTCCAGGGTCTCCTCAGACTCCACTCTCTGCAGTGAGGATGAGAGCCCGCTCCTCCCCACCTCCAGGGCCTCCTCAGAGTCCCCCCCCCCCCCCCCCCCCCCTGCAGTGAGGATGAGAGCCTGCTCCTCCCGACCTCCAGGGTCTCCTCAGTCTCCCCTCCCTGCAGTGAGGATGAGAGCCCGCTCCTCCCCACCTCCAGGGTATCCTCAGACTCCCCTCCCTGCAGTCAGGATGAGAGCCCGCTCCTCCCGACCTCCAGGGTCTCCTCAGACTCCCCTCCCTGCAGTCAGGATGAGAGCCCGCTCCTCCCGACCTCCAGGGTCTCCTCAGACTCCCCTCCCTGCAGTGAGGATGAGAGCCCGCTCCTCCAGGGTCTCCTCAGACTCCCCTCCCTGCAGTGAGGATGAGAGCCCGCTCCTCCAGGGTCTCCTCAGACTCCCCTCCCTGCAGTGAGGATGAGAGCCCGCTCCTCCCCTCCTCCAGGGTCTCCTCAGACTCCCCTCCCTGCAGTGAGGATGAGAGCCCGCTCCTCCCGACCTCCAGGGTCTCCTCAGACTCCCCTCCCTGCAGTGAGGATGAGAGCCCGCTCCTCCCCACCTCCAGGGTCTCCTCAGACTCCCCTCCCTGCAGTGAGGATGAGAGCCCGCTCCCCCCCACCTCCAGGGTCTCCTCAGACTCCCCTCCCTGCAGTGAGGATGAGAGCCCGCTCCTCCCCACCTCCAGGGTCTCCTCAGACTCCCCTCCGTGCAGTGAGGATGAGAGCCCGCTCCTCCAGGGTCTCCTCAGACTCCCCTCCCTGCAGTGAGGATGAGAGCCCGCTCCTCCAGGGTCTCCTCAGACTCCCCTCCCTGCAGTGAGGATGAGAGCCCGCTCCTCCCGACCTCTAGGGTCTCCTCAGACTCCCCTCCCTGCAGTGAGGATGAGAGCCCGCTCCTCCCCACCTCCAGGGTCTCCTCAGACTCCCCTCCCTGCAGTGAGGATGAGAGCCCGCTCCTCCCGACCTCCAGGGTCTCCTCAGACTCCCCTCCCTGCAGTGAGGATGAGAGCCCGCTCCTCCCGACCTCCAGGGTCTCCTCAGACTCCCCTCCCTGCAGTGAGGATGAGAGCCTGCTCCTCCCGACCTCCAGGGCCTCCTCAGACTCCCCTCCCTGCAGTGAAATTGAGAGCCCGCTCCTCCCCACCTCCAGGGTCTCCTCAGACTCCCCTCCCTGCAGTGAGGATGAGAGCCCGCTCCTCCCCACCTCCAGGGTCTCCTCGGACTCCCCTCCCTGCAGTGAGGATGAGAGCCCGCTCCTCCCGACCTCCAGGGTCTCCTCAGACTCCCCTCCCTGCAGTGAGGATGAGAGCCCGCTCCTCCCGACCTCCAGGGTCTCCTCAGTCTCCCCTCCCTGCAGTGAGGATGAGAGCCCGCTCTTCCCGACCTCCAGGGTCTCCTCAGACTCCCCTCCCTGCAGTGAGGATGAGAGCCCGCTCTTCCCGACCTCCAGGGTCTCCTCAGACTCCCCTCCCTGCAGTGAGGATGAGAGCCCGCTCCTCCCGACCTCCAGGGTCTCCTCAGACTCCCCTCCCTGCAGTGAGGATGAGACCCCGCTCCTCCCGACCTCCAGGGTCTCCTCAGACTCCCCTCTCTGCAGTGAGGATGAGAGCCCGCCCCTCCCGACCTCCAGGGTCTCCTCAGACTCCCCTCCCTGCAGTGAGGATGAGAGCCCGCTCCTCCCGACCTCCAGGGTCTCCTCAGACTCCCCTCCCTGCAGTGAGGTTGAGAGCCCGCTCTTCCCGACCTCCAGGGTCTCCTCAGACTCCCCTCCCTGCAGTGAGGATGAGAGCCCGCTCCTCCCGACCTCCAGGGTCTCCTCAGACTCCCCTCCCTGCAGTGAGGATGAGAGCCCGCTCCTCCCGACCTCCAGGGTCTCCTCAGACTCCCCTCCCTGCAGTGAGGATGAGAGCCCGCTCCTCCCGACCTCCAGGGTCTCCTCAGACTCCCCTCCCTGCAGTGAGGATGAGAGCCCGCTCCTCCCGACCTCCAGGGTCTCCTCAGACTCCACTCTCTGCAGTGAGGATGAGAGCCCGCTCCTCCCCTCCTCCAGGGCCTCCTCAGACTCCCCCCCCCCCCTGCAGTGAGGATGAGAGCCTGCTCCTCCCGACCTCCAGGGTCTCCTCAGTCTCCCCTCCCTGCAGTGAGGATGAGAGCCCGCTCCTCCCCACCTCCAGGGTATCCTCAGACTCCCCTCCCTGCAGTCAGGATGAGAGCCCGCTCCTCCCGACCTCCAGGGTCTCCTCAGACTCCCCTCCCTGCAGTCAGGATGAGAGCCCGCTCCTCCAGGGTCTCCTCAGCCTCCCCTCCCTGCAGTGAGGATGAGAGCCCGCTCCTCCAGGGTCTCCTCAGACTCCCCTCCCTGCAGTGAGGATGAGAGCCCGCTCCTCCCGACCTCCAGGGTCTCCTCAGACTCCCCTCCCTGCAGTGAGGATGAGAGCCCGCTCCTCCAGGGTCTCCTCAGACTCCCCTCCCTGCAGTGAGGATGAGAGCCCGCTCCTCCAGGGTCTCCTCAGACTCCCCTCCCTGCAGTGAGGATGAGAGCCCGCTCCTCCAGGGTCTCCTCAGACTCCCCTCCCTGCAGTGAGGATGAGAGCCCGCTCCTCCCGACCTCCAGGGTCTCCTCAGACTCCCCTCCCTGCAGTGAGGATGAGAGCCCGCTCCTCCCCACCTCCAGGGTCTCCTCAGACTCCCCTCCCTGCAGTGAGGATGAGAGCCCGCCCCTCCCCACCTCCAGGGTCTCCTCAGACTCCCCTCCCTGCAGTGAGGATGAGAGCCCGCTCCTCCCCACCTCCAGGGTCTCCTAAGACTCCCCTCCGTGCAGTGAGGATGAGAGCCCGCTCCTCCAGGGTCTCCTCAGACTCCCCTCCCTCCAGTGAGGATGAGAGCCCGCGCCTCCAGGGTCTCCTCAGACTCCCCTCCCTGCAGTGAGGATGAGAGCCCGCTCCTCCCGACCTCCAGGGTCTCCTCAGACTCCCCTCCCTGCAGTGAGGATGAGAGCCCGCTCCTCCCCACCTCCAGGGTCTCCTCAGACTCCCCTCCCTGCAGTGAGGATGAGAGCCCGCTCCTCCCCACCTCCAGGGTCTCCTCAGTCTCCCCTCCCTGCAGTGAGGATGAGAGCCCGCTCCTCCCGACCTCCAGGGTCTCCTCAGACTCCCCTCCCTGCAGTGAGGATGAGAGCCCGCTCCTCCCCACCTCCAGGGTCTCCTCAGACTCCCCTCCCTGCAGTGAGGATGAGAGCCCGCTCCTCCCCACCTCCAGGGTCTCCTCAGACTCCCCTCCCTGCAGTGAGGATGAGAGCCCGCTCCTCCCGACCTCCAGGGCCTCCTCAGTCTCCCCTCCCCTCCCTGCAGTGAGGATGAGAGCCCGCTCCTCCCGACCTCCAGGGCTTCCTCAGTCTCCCCTCCCCTCCCTGCAGTGAGGATGAGAGCCCGCTCCTCCCGACCTCCAGGGCCTCCTCAGACTCCCCCTCCCTGCAGTGAGGATGAGAGCCCCCTCCTCCCGACCTCCAGGGCCTCCTCAGACTCCCCTCCCTGCAGTGAGGATGAGAGCCCGCTCCTCCCCACCTCCAAGGTCTCCTCAGACTCCCCCTCCCTGCAGTGAGGATGAGAGCCCGCTCCTCCCCACCTCCAGGGTCTCCTCAGACTCCACTCCCTGCAGTGAGGATGAGAGCCCGCTCCTCCCGACCTCCAGGGCCTCCTCAGTCTCCCCTTCCCTCCCTGCAGTGAGGATGAGAGCCCCCTCCTCCCGACCTCCAGGGCCTCCTCAGACTCCCCTCCCTGCAGTGAGGATGAGAGCCCGCTCCTCCCGACCTCCAGGGCCTCCTCAGACTCCCCCTCCCTGCAGTGAGGATGAGAGCCCCCTCCTCCCCACCTCCAGGGTCTCCTCAGACTCCCCCTCCCTGCAGTGAGGATGAGAGCCCGCTCTTCCCGACCTCCAGGGCCTCCTCAGACTCCCCTCCCTGCAGTGAGGATGAGAGCCCGCTCCTCCCCACCTCTAGGGTCTCCTCAGACTCCCCCTCCCTGCAGTGAGGATGAGAGCCTGCTCCTCCCCACCTCCAGGGTCTCCTCAGACTCCCCTCCCTGCAGTGAGGATGAGAGCCCGCTCTTCCCAACCTCCAGGGCCTCCTCAGACTCCCCTCCCTGCAGTGAGGATGAGAGCCCGCTCCTCCCCACCTCTAGGGTCTCCTCAGACTCCCCCTCCCTGCAGTGAGGATGAGAGCCTGCTCCTCCCCACCTCCAGGGTCTCCTCAGACTCCCCTCCCTGCAGTGAGGATGAGAGCCCGCTCCTCCCCACCTCCAGGGTCTCCTCAGACTCCCCTCTCTGCAGTGAGGATGAGAGCCCGCTCCTCCCCACCTCTAGGGTCTCCTCAGACTCCCCTCTCTGCAGTGAGGATGAGAGCCCGCTCCTCCTGACCTCCAGGGTCTCCTCAGACTCCCCTCCCTGCAGTGAGGATGAGAGCCCGCTCCTCCCCACCTCCAGGGTCTCCTCAGACTCCCCTCCCTGCAGTGAGGATGAGAGCCCGCTCCTCCCCACCTCCAGGGTCTCCTCAGTCTCCCCTCCCTGCAGTGAGGATGAGAGCCCGCTCCTCCCGACCTCCAGGGCCTCCTCAGACTCCCCCTCCCTGCAGTGAGGATGAGAGCCCCCTCCTCCCGACCTCCAGGGCCTCCTCAGACTCCCCCTCCCTGCAGTGAGGATGAGAGCCCGCTCCTCCCCACCTCCAGGGTCTCCTCAGACTCCCCTCCCTGCAGTGAGGATGAGAGCCCGCTCCTCCCCACCTCCAGGGTCTCCTCAGACTCCCCTCTCTGCAGTGAGGATGAGAGCCCCCTCCTCCCCACCTCCAGGGTCTCCTCAGACTCCCCTCCCTGCAGTGAGGATGAGAGCCCGCTCCTCCCGACCTCCAGGGCCTCCTCAGACTCCCCTCCCTGCAGTGAGGATGAGAGCCCGCTCCTCCCCACCTCCAGGGTCTCTCCTGATTCCCTTCTGGATGGTGAAGGATGAATGCTCTCCAGACTGCCCACGGGGGATGATTCGAGGGGGCCCTTCCCAAATTCTCCACTGTATGGTGAGCTCTGCCTCCTCCCTGAGCCTCCCCTTCCTGCCAGCTCGCTCCCTCCCGTGCCCACCACCAGCCAGGTCCTTTTCACCAGCTGCGTTCCCCTCATGTTGGCTCTCTTTCTGGTGTCTCTTTCAGGAATGTACCTTACCCTGGAGGAGCTGACAGCCCTGATCAAACCTTGCAGCCTGACCATCAGCACAGTGCAGAAGTGGCTGCAGACGTTTGGGATTGGGGACTGCCAGACCGTGCAGACTTTGGACTTTCTGTGGTGTACCATGACAGTAGGGTGAGTGCTGGAGTCGCGGGAGAGAGCGCAGGGCGTCATGCACCCAGGGTGAGCGTTGGGGAGGGGTCTCGGGATGAGAGTATAGCACAGCCTGCTCCTGGGCCCTGTGCTCACAGGGTAAGTGCTGCGGTCTGAGTGCACAATCCAGTGCTAGAGGGAAACGGAGCAGCCTTGGGGACTAGGAGCATGAGCTCACATTGCTGGTGTGTGAAGGTTTTGGAGCCGAGAGCTGGATGGAGGAATGTGCATAGCTGGAGGAGGGAGAAAGGGAAGAAAGGTAATGGATGAAGGTGGAGGACTGAAACGGGGAAGAGAACAGAACAGGTGACAAAGGAAAATGTATTTCCCTGTACGTACCCGGATCAGCCCAGGACAGCTGGGTTTTGCCTCCCCACCAGCAGATGGAGACAGAAGAAGACTTCGCGGACTCTGTCCTATACCCCCGAGGTGCCACCTAGTGTCTGCCAGTATTCTTCTGTCTCCAGCAGATGGTGGAGGTGCAAAGCCTGGTGTCTCTCGGTGGTGCTAAGTTAGGGGTTTTTTGCTCTTCTTAGCTTAGTGCTGCTTTTTTGGTTTGTTGGGGATCTTGGTTAGGATTCCTTTAAAGTTTAAAAAAAAAAAAGGAAGATTTCTGCAGCAGGCCAGCAGTGCAGGGTCTAGCCTCCCAGGGGGTTGTCAGGTCCTGGTGGGACCATCCCCCCTGGTAATCGAGGCTGCAGAGCAGAGGGTTGGGGACATGGGATAGACTTAGTTTTTGGGTACTTGCCAGGTTCTTATGGCCTGGAGTGGCCACTGTTGGAAACAGGATGCTGGGCTTGATGGACCCTTGGTCTGACCCAGGATGGCATTTTCTTATGTTCTTATGATACAGGTGTCCCTCAAGACTTAGCCCTCTCTGCAACACTATTCAACATTTACATACTCCCACTGTGTAAATTCCTAACAAATCTAAGAATAACTTTCTTGTATGCTGACGACATACAGTTTTACGTCCCACTCTTCAGATTATTTGAAAATACAGCTTTGACACTCTCTACCTATATGAAAGAAATACAACTAGAACTATCACAACTTAAACTGATATTAAACCCTAAAAAGACTGAAATCATTTGGCTTAGTAGAAAGACATCGATAGTTAAACCACCTGCCCTAGACCTAGGGAATTTTCAAAATAATTCCTCAAATCAAGTATAGCTAGATGAGAACCTCACAATGAAAATGCACATCAGTAAATTAAGGCAGGTTATACCAAGTTACGTACACTACATCGGTTAAACCATTAGTAACTTTTGCAGATTTCCATACTGTATTGCAAGCTCTAATATTTTTCAAACCTTGACTACTGTAACTCCTTACTACTAGGTCTTCCAGCAAGTCACTTAAAACCACTACAACTATTACAAAATGCTGCAGCAGGAATAATATTAGGATCCAGGAAATATGATCACATTACACACTCGCTGATGTCACTGCACTGGTTACCAGTACAATCAAGAATCTACTATAAGGTTTTAACATTAATATTCATCATTATTAATTCAATAACACGGGCTTGTTAGGAGTGACACTACAACATCACAATCCTCAGCAAACACTAAGATATCAAAATAAAGGACTACTGACTATTCCGACAGTACGGAGCACACATCCGACGCAAATAACAGATCAAGTATTTTCCATAGAGGATTCGAAGCTCTGGAATTCTATGCCTGAGATGTTACGTATTTTACCAGATAGAGTCAAATGTGAATTAAAAACATGGCTGTTCAAAAACGCATATAATTTAACTTAAAACATCAAAATATACAGAACCACAAAGACAAGGACAAAAGATAATAATCGAGCCATGAAGAATAAATCAAATGAGAGAATGCAAGATTCTCAAAACAACCCACCATCTAAGATGTGAAAACTATAATTTAGTTTTATTTATCCGTACTCTATGCCATATATACTAGATAAATTTTATATGTTCCTGAAAATTTCACTTGATAGAAATTAATACCTACCTATGACCATCCTGTAACCGATCTTTGTTTGCTGAGTTATAAGCATGATTGTCACTTTGTAAACTGTTGTGATCTATACATAGAACGATGGTATATAAAATCATCGTGGCTAGGTGTGCCCCAGGGAGTGGTTGAGTAGCACTGCTATAATAGGTGCTAATATTTTTTGCAGGGATTCACACTCTATTTCTCTCACTGCTTTTCATGCCCTGTCTAACTGCACTCTCCCCTCTCTTTGTCTCTGTTTCAGAACTGCTGAGAAGCTGCTGCCTGGCTCTGAATTCAGTCGATACGTGAATGGACAGAAGAGTGTAGTGAGATCACTGGTGCCCTACAAAGTCTATGAGGAGCTGGCAGATCACATAGACTTTGGTGAGACATGCTGCCATCTGTTCAATGCTGGGAATCAGTACTCCAGGCATAGAGGGGCCGATGCAGTACGCTGCGCTGACGCGAGCGCACTGTTAACCTGCAGTCGGATGCGGGTAGAATAGACACTAATCAATTCTGTAATGCAATAAGGGGATTAGCGCATATTCAATGCGCGTCCAACGCAGAGTGAATCTAATAGCGATCATCACATGCAAATGCTTGTGAATGAGGCTATTAGGCATTCACTCCTGATGCAAAAAAAAAAAAAGATTTATTTTTGTTTATTTATTTTTATATACTGAGATTCGATTTGACACATCACATTGGTTTACAGGGAAACAAGTGGTGCAGGAAACGACAAAGTTTCCTGTTTTTACAGATAAACATGGAATTAACTTTGGATGAACTGAACAAGTTAACAGGAAATTGAGGAAGTTAACAGAAGAAACATGGAAATAACTTTAGATGAACTAAACACGTTAACAAGTTATAAGGTGTAAGTGGGCACTTAACCGAGGTGAACAAGGAGTAAGGTCATTTATAATTACAAGAATTAACATGGAGTTTCGTCATAACAAGAATTATCATAGTTTCAGGAGGGAGTAGTCCTAGATTTTTGTGGGTAGGCAATAAGTTCTTTCTCACTGGGTCTGTGATTGGTGGGTGATTTTGGTTGGTGTCATGTTATTGCTGTAAAGGCTTTTTGAAAGAGCCAAGTTTTTAGGTTTTTCTTGAATGATTGGGTCATTGGTTCCGTTCTTAGCTCTGTTGGAAGCTTGTTCCATAGGGTAGGTCCTGCCAGTGATAGTGCACGTTCCATTGTTGACTTCCGGTGTGCCACCTTCGGAGAGGGGATTGGAAGAAGTCCAGTGTTTGTGAGGTGAAGGTTCCTTTGTGGGATGTGAAAGTGTATGGAAGCATTCAGCCAGTCAGACTTGTCATTGTGAAGAATTTTGTGTATGAGGGTTAAGGCTTTGTACTGAATTCAGTATGGAATGGGCAGCCAGTGTAGTTCTTTAAGGATGGGTGAAATGTGAGCTGATCGTTTGGTGTTTGTAAGAGCTCTAGCGGCAGCATTTTGTAGTAGCTGGATTGGTCTTAAGGTGGCTGTAGGGAGTCCCAGAAGAAGGGCGTTGCAGTAGTCAAGTTTTGAGAAAAGTAGTGCTTGAAGTACCATTCGATAGTCTTGGGAGTATAGAAGCGGTTTGAGTTTTCTTAAGACTTGGAGTTTGTAGTATCCGTCTCTTATCATGGAGTTAATGTGTTTTTAAGGTTTAGTTCATTATCTAGAACGATGCCTAGGTCTTTTACTGTAGAGACTGTTTGATTTTTTGATTGGCATGAAATTGCGTCAGGGCAGGGTAATGCGGTGAGTTTGTTGGATATATATAGGATTTCTGTTTTGTTGTGGTTGAGAGATAGGGATAGTTGTGAAACTAGTTGCCTTATTGTCAATAGATAAGTGTCCCATAATTTTAATGTTTTCTCGAGGGAATCTTTTAAGGTGAGTAGTATTTGAACGTCGTCTGCATATACATAGTAGGATAATCCTAATCTGTCTAGAAGTTTACACAGGGGCATCATGTGTATATTGAATAGGGAGGACGATAGGGATGAGCCTTGTGGAATGCCACATGGGAGGGGTATCTGTTTTGATTCTGTCGAGTTTAGTCTTACTTTGTACGATCTGTCAGATAGGTATGAGTTGAACTAGTTGATAGTGATGTCGCATGGGCCAATTTCTCTTAGTCTGTTTAGTATTATTTTGTGGTTCATGGTATCAAATGCTGCGGAGATGTCAAGTAAAATAAGGAGATAGGAGTGGCCGCTGTCTAGTTCTCTGAGGATTGTGTCAGAGAGGGAGAGCAGTAGCGTTTCTGTGCTAAGGAGTTTCCTGAAGCTGTGTTGGGCCAGGTATAATATATTATTGTTTTCCAGGTGCTTGGAGAGTTGTTGGTTAACGATTTTTTCAATGATCTTGGCTATGGAGGATTTGAAATGGGCTTGAAGTTTGCCTGATCGGATTCATCAAGTTGCGGTTTTTTAAGGATTGGTTTGATGACCGCACATTTTAGGTTGTCTGGGAAAATGCCTTGATCAAGTGATAAGTTGAATATGTCAGCTATGGGTTTGGCGATGGTGTTGGAAATGTGTCTCGGACGCATATTTAACTCTCATCTATTAACGCCTGCCTGGAGCAGGCGTTAATAGCTGTGCGCATCAAAAAAAGTACAGAAAACAGGAAAAATATCGTTGAGATATTAAGTAGGATGAAAATAAAAGAAATAAAAGTAAAAAACTAAAAAATTGACAGTCGAACCCATCACAAAAACAGACGCCGAGTTCATCTGCATCGGTTTTCGTGGCTGTCTGCCGGTAAGGAAAACCGACGCCAATAAACTCGGCATCTGTTTTCATGACCAATATACGGCAGTCACGAAAACCGATTGGGTTCACGTTAGCAAGGAAGTGCAAGCAACCCGAGCGCCTCCTTGCTAACGTGACCCCCTAATTTTAATATTGCATGGCGCCCCCCCTTTGGAGCGCCTGGGGCACGTTAAGAGAGCGGGCGCTGATTGTTCAGCTCCCGCTTTCTACGCGACTTTATTGCATCGGCCCCAGAGTCTGCTCAGTACTGTGCAACAGTGCCACACACAGAGAGACAATATTACACATGGCATCTGTTCGGTATGAGGAAAAGTGCCACAGTCAGACAGTGTCTTACCTGTAGATGGGGAAACAGTGCCACAGACAGTGGGGAGTATCTTACACTTGGTGCCTGTTCTGTATTGGGAATAGAGCCACAGACGATGGAAGGAGTATCTTACACTTGGTGCCTGTTCTGTATTGGGAATAGAGCCACAGACGATGGAAGGAGTATCTTACACATGGTGCCTGTTCTGTATTGGGAATAGAGCCACAGACGATGGAAGGAGTATCTTACACTTGGTGCCTGTTCTGTATTGGGAATAGAGCCACAGACGCTGGAAGGAATATCTTACACTTGGTGTCTGTTCTGTATTGGGAATAGAGCCACAGACGATGGAAGGAGTATCTTACATTTGGTGTCTGTTCTGTATTGGGAAAAGAGCCACAGACGATGGAAGGAGTATCTTACACTTGGTGTCTGTTCTGTGTGGGGGTAGAGCCACAGACGATGGAAGGAGTATCTTACACTTGGTGCCTGTTCTGTATTGGGAATAGAGCCACAGACGATGGAAGGAGTATCTTACACTTGGTGTCTGTTCTGTATTGGGAATAGAGCCACAGACGATGGAAGGAGTATCTTACACTTGGTGTCTGTTCTGTATTGGGAATAGAGCCACAGACGATGGAAGGAGTATCTTACACTTGGTGCCTGTTCTGTATTGGGAATAGAGCCACAGACGATGGAAGGAGTATCTTACTATTGGTGCCTGTTCTGTATTGGGAATAGAGCCACAGACGCTGGAAGGAGTATCTTACACTTGGTGCCTGTTCTGTATTGGGAATAGAGCCACAGACGATGGAAGGAGTATCTTACACTTGGTGCCTGTTCTGTATTGGGAATAGAGCCACAGACGATGGAAGGAGTATCTTACACTTGGTGCCTGTTCTGTATTGGGAATAGAGCCACAGACGATGGAAGGAGTATCTTACACTTGGTGCCTGTTCTGTATTGGGAATAGAGCCACAGACGATGGAAGGAGTATCTTACACTTGGTGCCTGTTCTGTATTGGGAATAGAGCCACAGACGATGGAAGGAGTATCTTACACTTGGTGTCTGTTCTGTGTGGGGGTAGAGCCACAGACGATGGAAGGAGTATCTTACACTTGGTGCCTGTTCTGTATTGGGAATAGAGCCACAGACGATGGAAGGAGTATCTTACACTTGGTGTCTGTTCTGTATTGGGAATAGAGCCACAGACGATGGAAGGAGTATCTTACACTTGGTGCCTGTTCTGTATTGGGAATAGAGCCACAGACGATGGAAGGGAGTATCTTACACTTGGTGTCTGTTCTGTATTGGGAATAGAGCCACAGACGATGGAAGGAGTATCTTACACTTGGTGCCTGTTCTGTATTGGGAATAGAGCCACAGACGATGGCAGGAGTATTTTACACTTGGTGTCTGTTCTGTATTGGGAATAGAGCCACAGACGATGGAAGGAGTATCTTACACTTGGTGTCCGTTCTGTGTGGGGGTAGAGCCACAGAAGATGGAAGGAGTATCTTACACTTGGTGTCTGTTCTGTATTGGGAATAGAGCCACAGACGATGGAAGGAGTATCTTACACTTGGTGTCTGTTCTGTGTGGGGGTAGAGCCACAGACGATGGAAGGAGTATCTTACACTTGGTGTCTGTTCTGTATTGGGAATAGAGCCACAGACGATGGAAGGATATCTTACACTTGGTGTCTGTTCTGTGTGGGGGTAGAGAGTCCCAAAAATGGAATATGTTGTGCAATTGTTTAATTTTCAAGGGTCCTGTTGCTTCTTAAAGGAAGTGAAGTATGTGGCTCTTCAGGGATCATCATTTTTTAATGTGTATTTAGCTTGTTTGGGGCAATGATTTGTACCTTTGGCGTCATTCCATTTATATACGCAGAGGGTCTCAATAGGGTTTGATAGTCTAAATGTTTGCTTTTGGCCTCCTCTTGATTCTGAGGGGGAAGGGGTTGTTCCCAGTAGGTTTTCTAACTGGTTGAGTTGGAGGTGCTGCAGTCGCCCTTTAAGATCTCTTTAATTGACGCTGCAGCTCCCTCCGGTGAGGGCTTTCAGTTGTATGAGCATGCAGAATTGGGCTTTTTCTTCAGGAGTGCCAGCATGCTGGCATGAGATGCCGATTGAAGTCAGAGACGAGAAAGAACTGATGAAGTTTCGTAGGAAATTAAAAACCTGGTTGATGATTGGTGGGGAAGAGGTGACAAGATTATTTTATTAATGATAGCTGGATATTGTGCTGATGTTTTATGTTGCAGAATTGTTTTCATTTAGTTTTTATATAATTTGATAATTTTGTACATTGCTTTGGGTGATTTATTGAAATCTGTAAAGCGATTAATAAATATTTAATTATATGTCTGTTCGGTGCTGAGGAATAGTGCTATAGATACTTCTGTCTTACTCGTGGGGATGGCATTAATGTGACCCCTTTAGAGCTAGAAGTGTTGTGGGTGCTTTGTATGACTGCAAGCTTTTGAAGGGAAAAGCCTCACAGAGTTTGCCTTAGATAATTTGGCTGCAGGTACAAAATACCCAAATGCTTTGCATGCAGCAAATGTTCCATGTTTGCCTGGTAATTCCCCCCCCCCCCCCTCCATGCTGGCAATGAACACTTTTTCCCACACGGTAGTGGAGAGAAGCAGAAATCAAACCATGTTTCCTTCTCATCCTGCTACACCAGTCCAGTCCTTACAGGCAGGTTATTCCTCCCCACCAGCAGATGGAGACAGAGCACTCAGGCTTCTCATGTGACATCATCGCTACTACTTAGAGGAAATAACAGGAAAATCCATGCTTTTTCTTTTGTGTCTCAGGTTCTGAGGAAATTTCTTCCTGTCCATTTTTAACTCCTCCTCCCCTTCTCCCACTGTTGCCCTGAGGCCTTGGGATAAAAGGAAAGAGAGGATCCTTCAGCGATTCAGGCCTGTATCTGGGGCAGAGAGGAAACAACCAGTAGAGCATAAGAACATAAGAAATTGCCATGCTGGGTCAGACCAAGGGTCCATCAAGCCCAGCATCCTGTTTCCAACAGAGGCCAATCCAGGCCATAAGAACCTGGCAAGTACCCAAGCACTAAGAAGATCCCATGTTCCCTGTACGTACTCTGATCAGTCCAGACCATGGGTTGAGCCTCCTGTCCAGCAGGTGGAGACAGACCAAAACTGAAAGGGTATCCTGTATCAGGACAGAGCCTACCCTGCAGCACTTCAGTATTTGTCTGTCTCCAGCAGATGCAGGCAGTTCACCCTGCGGTTCCCTTCCCTTCTTAGTTTGCCATTTCCCGGTGGGGGTTTTCTGTCATTCTTTTGGCAAGATCAAGCAAGTATTATTTATCTTTGCAAATTTAAAAAAGAAAAGATACAGAAATCTGTTTATTTTCAGGAGACAGCCCTGTCTCCTCGCTCTTTGGGGGGCCTAGGGGGGCTTACCCCTTGATTACTCAGCCTAGGCTCCCTTTCCCGGTGACCTGTGTGTTTTGGGGCAATACTGGTGGTCCAGTCTCTCCCCCTCACTGACTGCCTTGGCCCTGGGACGTCTAATTCCCCGGGTGTTCTGGCAGGGGCGTTCATTCCCCTGCAAACTCTTTGAATAAATAAACAAGAAACACACAGAATAAGTAGGTTGAATATTTGGAACAAGGCAGCTTTATCCTTCGCCTTGTTTGAGTCGGGGACGGTAGCGAGCAGGGTTCAATCGCCTGCACTCGCTCATCGGGGCAGCACAGCTCAGCTGTTTCTCTTCTTCGTGGCGGCTCCTTTTGATCATGCCGCATTCAGATCTATGCTTAGCCTGCGGGGAGCCTGCCACATGGCTCTCCCGCGATGGGCTTTGCCCTACCAGAAATAGAAACCAAATTATCACATTTTAGTGCTATCTCTGGCTTCAATATTAATTGGGATAAGTCAGAGATTTTAAATCACATGCCTGACAGATATGGTACATTCCCCACAAACCTCTCACGCTTTTAAATGGTCACCTACTAAACTTAAATATCTAGGGGTTTACCTCAGCAATAACATATCGGATCTGTTCCAGCTTAATTAAACCCCCCTTATACAGAAGGTGGGGAAAGATTTAGATAAATGGAATTCTCTCCCTTTCACGTTGTTGGGCAGATTGGCGACAATTAAGATGAACATACTCCCTAGAATCCTATATCTTTTTCAAACCCTGCCTATTTCTGTTAGCAAAGCTACACTGATCCAGTGGCAAAGGAAACTACTTCGATTTCTCTGGCATCACCGTCCGCCCAGAGTGGCACGAATGATTCTTTACCAGCATAAGTCATCTGGAGGATTAGGCTTACCCAACCTGGCATGATACTATGCAGCAGTACAACTCCGTCCAATCGTGGAATGGCATCATACTGACGATCCTAAACCGTGGGTGACACTGGAGCAGGAATGGTCGGCTTCCATGCCGCTTTCATCCCTAATTTGGCAACCTGGCAAGACTTGGCGACCAGATATATTTTTGACCCCATGCAAGCGACATACTTTAAATATATGGTATCATGGAAATCCAAATTGGTGGGCAAAGCTGATTATTCTTTACAGACTTTTCTATTTCACAGTACTTCCTTCTCTCCAGGTCTACCCAGTTCTGCCTACTGCACCTGGAAAACCAGGGGCATTACATGTATCTCGCACCTCATGCAGCAAGGATCCATTATTTCATTTTCAACTCTCAATGAGAGGCATCAGTTGCTCCACATGGAATTTCTCTCTTACATGCAACTACGACACTTCATTCTTCGGATCCTGGCACAGGGACTACTGTCACCTATGCATTCATTGTTTGAAGGCTACTGCACGACTCCCAAAGTACTTGGAGGTCTCATATCCAAACTCTATAAAATCCTGGCCTCTCGTCCGTTCACTAAATATGCACATATGTTAGCAACTTTCTTTCTCTCCCGCTCCCCACAGCCTGGGGACTACAGGTCCTGGGGACCATGGCTTCCACTATCGATCTGGTTCCTTGGGCCTTCGCGCATATGTGATCATTACAGAAAGCTTTGCTATCCCGCTGGAAGCCGGTACCGGTGTCATTCTTCAGATCCTGGCACAGGGACTACTGTCACCTACGCGTGACAAGGCAATAGCTAAAGCCAGAAGAATGTGTTTAAAAAAGGATTGGATAAGTTCTTGAAGGAGGATTGGATAAGTTCTTGGAGGAGAAGTCCATTACCTGCTATTAAGTTCACTTAGAGAATAGCCACTGCCATTAGCAATGGTTACATGGAATAGACTTAGTTTTTGGGTACTTGCCAGGTTCTTATGACCTGGATTGGCCACTGTTGGAAACAGGATGCTGGGCTTGATGGACCCTTGGTCTGACCCAGTATGGCATTTTCTTATGTTCTTAAGAATGCTGGGCTGCATAGAGAGAGGAATATCGAGCAAGAAAAGGGAAGTGATTATCCCCTTGTACAGGTCCTTGGTGAGGCCTCACCTGGAGTACTGTGCTCAGTTCTGGAGACTGTATCTCCGAAGAGACAGAGACAGGATGGAAGCAATCCAGAGAAGGACGACCAAAAAGGTGGAGGGTCTTCACCGAATGACTTACAAGGAGAGATTTAAGAATCTAAATATGTACACCTGGAGGAAAGGAGGAGCAGAGGTGATATAGAAACATAGAAACATAGAAATGACGGCAGAAGAAGACCAAACGGCCCATCCAGTCTGCCCAGCAAGCTTCACATTTTTTTCTCATACTTATCTGTTTCTCTTAGCTCTTTGGTTCTATTTCCCTTCCACCCCCACCATTAATGTAGAGAGCAGTGATGGAGCTGCAACCAAGTGAAATATCAAGCTTGATTAGTTATGGGTAGTAGGGGAAGTAGGGGAAGTAACCGCCGCAATAAGCAAGCTACACCCATGCCCATCTGCTTTACCCAGACCGTGCCATTCAGCCCTTATTGGTTGTTTTTCTTCTCCCCTGCCGTTGAAGCAGGGAGCTATGCTGGATATGCTTGTAGTATCAGCTTTTCATCTCCCCTGCCGTTGAAGCAGAGAGCCATGCTGGATATGCGTGAAGTATCAGTTTTTCTTCTCCCCTGCCGTTGAAGCAGGATATGCATTGAAAGTGAAGTATCAGGCTTATTTGGTTTGGGGTAGTAACCGCCGTAACAAGCCAGCTACTCCCCGCTTTGTGAGTGCGAATCCTTTTTTCTTCTCCCCTGCCGTTGAAGCAGAGAGCCATGCTGGATATGCGTGAAGTATCAGTTTTTCTTCTCCCCTGCCGTTGAAGCAGAGAGCTATGCTGGATATGCGTGAAGTATCAGTTTTTCTTCTCCCCTGCCGTTGAAGCAGGATATGCATTGAAAGTGAAGTATCAGGCTTATTTGGTTTGGGGTAGTAACCGCCGTAACAAGCCAGCTACTCCCCGCTTTGTGAGTGCGAATCCTTTTTTCTTCTCCCCTGCCGTTGAAGCAGAGAGCCATGCTGGATATGCGTGAAGTATCAGTTTTTCTTCTCCCCTGCTGTTGAAGCAGGGAGCCATGCTGGATATGCGTGAAGTATCAGTTTTTCTTCTCCCCTGCCGTTGAAGCAGAGAGCTATGCTGGATATGCATTGAAAGTGAAGTATCAGGCTTATTTGGTTTTGGGGTAGTAACCGCCGTAACAAGCCAGCTACTCCCCGCTTTGTGAGTGCGAATCCTTTTTTCCACATTTCCTCTTGCTGTTGTAGCTTAGAGTGATGTTGGAGTCACAGTAACCATGTGTATGTTTATTGAATAAGGGTATTGTCTCCAGGCAGTAGCCGTCATTCTGGCTAGCCACCCACTCTTTATTGACGGCCTCTTGATTTTATGGATCCAGAGTGTTTATCCCACGCCCCTTTGAAGTCCTTCACAGTTCTGGTCTTCACCACTTCCTTCGGAAGGGCATTCCAGGCATCCACCACCCTCTCCGTGAAGAAATACTTCCTGACATTGGTTCTGAATCTTCCTCCCTGGAGCTTCAAATCGTGACCCCTGGTTCTGCTGATTTTTTTCCTATGGAAAAGGTTTGTCGTTGTCTTTGGATCATTAAAACCTTTCAAGTATCTGAAAGTCTGTATCATATCACCTCTGCTCCTCCTTTCCTCCAGGGTGTACATATTTAGATTCTTCAATCTCTCCTCATAAGTCATTTGATGAAGACCTTCCACCTTTTTGGTCACCCTTCTCTGGACCGCCTCCATCTTGATATGATACAGACTTTCAGATACTTGAAAGATTTTAATGATCTAAAGACAATGACAAACCTTTTCCATTGGGAAAAAAACCAGCAGAACCAGGGGTCACAATTTGAAACTCCAGGGAGGAAGACTCAGAACCAATGTCAGGAAGTATTTCTTCACGGAGAGAGTGTGGATGCTTGGAACGCCCTTCCAGAGGAAGTGGTGAAGACCAAAACTGTTGCGGTGATTCACGGAAGAAGACACGTCAGACAGGATTCTCGGGAAGGCACCCTCAACTAGGCCGGAGCACTCCTTTTATTGTCCTGGGTTACATCTTATCAGAGTAAACATAGGCGTATACATCATACCATTGGCTACAACACTGCAGGACACATAGCTGTAACAACTCATGCTGTGCGCATGATCAACTCATGTTACTGTTTGGGTGGGAGCAAGCAAGTATTCTGTGTTTAGGGCAAAGGTTGTTTGTGAAGCTGAGATAAGGAAGTGCAGAGAGATCTGAGAAGTGTTGACATAGCCAAGCTCAGTGTGGTTTGCCAGCTGCTGAGCAAGGCCTTTGTCTCCACAAAAACTGTGAAGGACTTCAAAGGGGCGTGGGATAAATACTGTGGATCCATAAAGTCTAAAGGATGTGAATGAAGAGAAGAGGCATGGGGGTAGCTTGCGGGAATTACAGCTACTACCTGGAGATTAATACCCTTATTCAATAAACACACTCACTGTCAATGCAACTCCAGCATTGCTCTATGCTTCAGCGGCAAGAGGAAATGTGGAAAAAAAGGATTTGCATTCACAAAAAAACCAGGGAGTAGCTTGCTTGTTGCGTTGGTTACTACCCCAAACCAAATAAGTCTGATACTTCACTTCATTGCATATCCAGCATAGCTGTCTGCTTCAACGGCAGAGGGGGAAAGAGGAAAAGAGGATGTATATTCAGGCAACAACCAACAAGGGCAAACAAATAATTATGGGAGTAGCTTGCTTGTTATGGCGGTTACTACCCTGAATCAATTAAGCCGGATACTCCACTGGGAATACATATCCAGCACAACACACTTCTTCAACGGCAGGGGGAATAAAGAAAAGAGGAATTATATTCAGACAACTAACAAGGACTGAATGGTACAGGCTGGGTAAACAAATAAGCGTGGGAGTAACTTGCTTATTGCAGCAGTTGCTACCCCTGACCAATTGAGCTGGATGCTTCGCTTGGATGCAGCTCCAGCGCTGCTCTCTACATCGATGGCGGGGGTGGAGGGAAACGAACCAGGGGGTTGCTGATGGGGCCAAGAGTAACAGATAAGTATGAGGAAAAAAAAAAGTGTGAAAGCTTGCTGGACAGACTGGATGGGCCGTTTGGTCTTCTTCTGCCGTCATTTCTATGTTACGGACAGCTCTCCCACTCTCCGACTCTACCATCGCTGACATACAATGATAGCTATCGCTCGTGCACCTCCTGAAGGGGTTACCCTTACAGACTCCTCAGTGGATCATGGTCACGACGGATGCCAGCCTCTCGGATTGGGGAGCGGTGTGTCAAACACAGGCTATGCAGGGATACTGGTCCCCAGTTGAATCCCACTGGCACATCAATCGGCTGGAGGCTCGAACGGTCCGCCTGGCTCTTAAGGTCTTCCTTCCTCTGATCCGTCGCAAAGAGGTGCGAGTGCTCTTGGACAACTCCACCATGGTAGCCTATATCAATCAGCAGGGGGGCACCAGAAGTTGTCTGGTGGCCCTAGAAGTCAGCAAGCTCTTCACCTGGACGGAAAGGCACCTGGATCGCTTAGCAGCTTCCCACATTGCGGGGAAGGAGAATGTGCAAGCCGATTTCCTCAGTCATCAGCATCTAGACCCTGGCGAGTGGGAGTAATCAGATGAAGCGATGGATCTGATCGTCTGCAGGTGGGGTCCTCCTCACCTGGACCTGATGGCTACTTTGAGCAATGCCAAAGCTCCCAGATTCTTCAGCTGCAGAAGGGAGCACTTCTTGGAAGGGGTGGATGCCCTGGTCCTTCCCTGGCCTCACGACGTTCTCCTGTACGTGTTTCCCCCTTGGCCTCTGGTGGGAAAACTACTCAGAAGAATAGAACTTCACAGGGAACCCATCGTTCTCGTGGCACTCTAGTGGCCCCGCAGACCGTGGTTCGCGGATCTGGTAAGCCTTACGACGGACAGCCCTCTTCGCCTTGGCCATCTTCCACGCCTTCTCCGGCAGGGTCCCGTATTTTTCAATCAGGCGGCTCGCTTTTGTCTAGCGGTCTGGCTTTTGAATGGCGGAGATTGAGAAAGAAGGGATATAAAGAAGAAGTTATATCCACTCTGCTGCGGGCTCGTAAGCAGTCTACCTCTCTCGCTTACGTCCGGGTCTGGAAAGTTTTCAAGAATGTATGTGCTGAATTGGGAGTTCCAGCTCATAAGGCTCTGGTATCCCAGGTCCTTTCCTTCCTCCAGAAGGGCCTCTCTAAAGGTTTGTCTTTCAGCTCGTTGAGGGTGCAGGTTTCCGCTCTCGCTCTTTTAGGCAGTATTGATGGTTATGTGGTGGCGGCTCATCCGGATGTCATTTGTTTCCTCATGGGGACCAAGCATTTGAATCCGCCTGTCCGGGCTACTTGTCCCTCGTGGAGTCTTAACTTGGTGCTTCTGGCTCTCTGCGAGGTGCCCTTCGAACTGCTTCGCCGGGCTACTCTCAAGGATTTGACACTTAAGACCATTTTCCTGGTTTCTATTTGTTCTGCCAGGAGGGTGTCTGAGATCCAAGTTTTGTCTTGCAGGGAAACCCTTCCTACGTTTTTCTGATTCAGGGATCTCCCTCAAGACGGTACCCTCCTTCTTGCCGAAGGTTGTGTCTTCCTTTCACGTCAGTCAGTCAGTGGAGCTCCCCGCGTTTTCTTCTGATGACATAGCAAATACGGCTGGGGGTGATCTTTGGTGCCTTGATGTGAAACGAGTCTTACTGATTTACATTCAGGTTAAAACGAATTCCGAGTTTTGGATCATCTCTTTGTCCTATGGAGTGGCCCAAATAGGGGCAACAAGGTTTCTAAGGCTACGATTGCTCGTTGGTTGAAGGAGGCGATTGCGTCGGCGTATATCTGTCAAGGCCGATTGGTTCCAAAGGGTCTAAAGGCACATTCCTTGCATTCTCAGGCTACTTCTTGGGTGGAGAGTCAGTCGGTCTCTCCGCAGGAAATATGCAGGGCAGCCACATGGAAATCTCTGCATACATTTGCTCGTCATTACCACCTCGATGTGCAGGCTCCTCTTTTTTGGCTCGTTCGGACGGCAGGTGCTTCCAGCAGGAATGTCTCGGTCCCACCCTATGTAGGGAAGCTTTGGTACATCCCACGGTCTGAACTGATCCGGGTACATACAGGGAAAGGAAAATTGGTTCTTACCTGCTAATTTTCGTTCCTGTAGTACCACGGATCAGTCCAGGCGCCCTCCCTTGTACTGTCTGTCCGTCTACTCGAAGTTTTCTTTCTCTGCAGGTAATTGGATACCTTGATTTTATATTACAGTTTGAGGCACTGGAAGCATCTACTAGATGACAATGGATATCTTTGCAAGAGCGATTATATACAGAGTTCTTTCAATTTTCTCAGTTTTCTTGTTGCTTGCTTGATCTTCTACTGATTATCTTTATAGTTATCTGCTTTGTTAATGTTTATACTGAAGGAATGCAGGGTAGGCTCTATCCTGATATAGGATACCCTTTCAGTTTTAGTCTGTCTCCATCTGCTGGACAGGAGACTCAACCCATGGTCTGGACTGATCTGTGGTACTACAGGATTGAAAATTAGCAGGTAAGAACCAATTTTCCTCTAATTATGCAATTAATAGCAGTGGCTGTTCCCTAAGTAAACTTGATTAATAGCAGTTAATGGACTTCTCCAGTTAAAGAACTTATCCAAACCTTTTTTAAACCCAGTTACACTAACTGCACTAACAACATCCTCTGGCAACAAATTCCAGAGCTTAATTGTGCATTGAGTAAAAAAGAATTTTCTACGATTAGTTTTAAATGTGCTACTTGCTAACTTCATGGAATGCCCCCTAGTCCTTCTGTTATCCAAAAGTGTAAATAACCGAGTCAAATCTACTCGTTCAAGGCCTCTCATGATCTTAAAGTCCTCTATCATATCCCCCCTCAGCCGTCTCTTCTCCAAGCTGAACAGCCCTAACCTCTTCAGCCTTTTCTCATAGGGGAGCTGTTCCATCCCCTTTATCATTTTGGTTGCCCTTCTCTGTACCTTCTCCATCGCAATTATATCTTTTTTGAGATGCGGCGACCAGAATTGTACACAGTATTCAAGTTGCGGTCTCACCATGGAGCGATACAGAGGCATTATAACATTTTCCGTTTTATTCACCATTCCCTTCCTAATAATTCCCAACATTCTGTTTGCTTTTTTGACTGCTGCAGCACACTGAACCGACGATTTCAATGTGTTATCCACTATGACGCCTAGATCTTTCCAGACCCTTTCTTTCCAAGCCTTTCCAGACCCTAACTAAATCTCAACTCAACAACAACCATAGTCAGACACTTTAGAACATTGTAAATATTTGTTCATCTTTATGTTAAATTCCTCTAGCCTTTCCTTCTTTCCCCAGTTTTGACCAACCTTTGTTTTATTGTAACTTCACTGTTTCTCTTCACTTGTTAACAGTTTCAAGTTCTTGTTCCACCCCCTGTTAATTATAAACCAGCATGATGTGATTGTATCATGAATGCCGGTATATAAAAACTCTAAATAAATAAATCTTTTTCCTGGGTGGTAGCTCCTAATATGGAACCTAACATCGTGTAACTACAGCAAGGGTTATTTTTCCCTATATGCAACACCTTGCACTTGTCCACATTAAATTTCATCTGCCATTTGGATGCCCAGTCTTCCAGTCTTGCAAGGTCCTCCTGTAATGTATCACAGTTCGCTTGTGATTTAACTACTCTGAATAATTTTGTGTCATCCGCAAATCTGATAACCTCACTCATCGTATTCTTTTCCAGATCATTTATATATATATATTGAAAAGCACCGGTCCAAGTACAGATCCCTGAGGCACTCCACTGTTTACCCTTTTCCACTGAGAAAATTGACCATTTAGTCCTACTCTCTGTTTCCTGTCTTTTAACCAGTTTATAATCCTCGAAAGGACATTGCCTCCTATCCCATGACTTTTTAGTTTTCTTAGAAGCCTCTCATGAGGGACTTTGTCAGACACCTTCTGAAAATCCAAATACACTACATCTACCGGTTCACCTTTATCCACATGTTTATTAACCCCTTCAAAAAAATGAAGCAGATTTGTTAGGCAAGACTTCCCTTAGGTAAATCCATATTGACTGTGTTCCATTAAATCATGTCTTTCTATATGCTCTATGATTTTGATCTTGAGAATAATTTCCACTATTTCTCCCGGCACTGAAGGCAGAGTCTATAGTTACCTGGTTCACCCCTGGAGCCCTTTTTAAATATTGGGGTTACATTGGCCACCCTCCAGTCTTCAGGTACAATAGATGATTTTAATGATGGTTACAAATTTTAACTAATAGATGAGAAATTTCATTTTTGAGTTCCTTCAGAACACTAGGATGCATACCATCTGGTCCAGGTGATTTGCTACTCTTTAGTTTGTCAATCTGGCCTACTACATCTTCCAGGTTCACAGTGATTAGGTTCATTTTGTCTGACTCATCACCCCTGAAAACCATCTCCGGAACTGGTATCTCCCCAACATCCTCATTAGTAAACACGGAAGCAAAGAATTTATTTAGTCTTTCTGCAATGGCCTTATCTTCCCTAACAGCCCCTTTAACCCCTCGGTTATCTAATGGTCCAACCGACTCCCTCACAGGTTTCTTGCTTCGGATATATTTTAAAAAGTTTTTATTATGAGTTTTTGCCTCTATGGCCAACTTCATTTCAAATTCTCTCTTCACCTGTCTTATCAATGTTTTACACTTAACTTGGCAATGCTTATGTCTACTCTCGTCTATGGTCCATAAGTGCTTGAAGGGGGGAGGATGGTGGGTGGTGGTAGCAAGTCTTTCTTGTGCCTCCTGAGCTGCTTATTAGAGGCCTGAATGAGGCCTATGCTTTGGATGCTTGTGACTAGTGGCACACAGCTTCCGATGCAGGGCCTGTTTGATCTTCTGGTGTTGGAGGAGGGAAGATCATCAGGAGTGGTTCCGTTTATGCCCATTCAGTAGCCACAGGCCCTGATTTATCAGGAAAGCCCCCAGGATGTGTTTCTCAGTGAATCCTGTGTCTGAGTAGGCTTCAGGCCCTCTGATTTGGTGGAAATGGCAGCCATGTTAGTTCAGTCTCCCACGGGTACTGCAGCTTTTTATTCTGCTTTGGCCATTAATTTCCATGCTGGTTTCAGATCTTCTCCTAGCTCTGGAAACTTGCAAAAATGGGTTCCTCTAGCTGCCTCTAAAAATAAATAAATAAATAAATAAATACATTTTTGGGAGACTTTTTCTCCAGTCTTGTTTCCTTCTCCAGGCTGTCTGTGCTTCCGGAAGCCCGGCTTAAAACCTCCTCAGGGCCTGGCATTTTCCTCTGTGGGAAGCAGGTGTCTGTGAACTCCCTGGTAGAGCAGGTTTTTTCCTCATCCCTTGTTTGGGAGGAGATCCAGGACAATTACCCTGAATTTGCTTCTAGCACCTCCATGGAGGAAAGCAAGCTTCCTGTGGAGAGAAGAGGACTCTGTCATTCATCTCCTTTGGTGGGATGAGATATGTGGATTCCTGCCTCACGTTAACATATATTAAGGTTGAGGAGGTTCCCAGCTGAGAATCTGTCTTTGAGGAGTCTGTTGGAGATCAAGGAGAGGGTGCTCGCTTAATGGGAGGCCCCAGAAAGTGGTCTTCAGGGTTTTTTCTAATCTTCTCTTCCTTCCGAGGTGGCTCTGCAGTTATTTCAGATTCCACAGGTAGATGCTCTGGTTACTGCTGTAACTGGACGCACTGCCCTCCAGGTGATCGGTGTCCTAGGCAGAAGGCGGTTATATTATATACAGACTCTATTCAGTACAGGTGAGCAGTATCACAGGCAGAAGGGGGTGTATTATATACAGACTCAGTTCAGTACAGGTGAGCAGTATCACAGGCAGAAGGGGGGTGTATTATATACAGACTCTGTTCAGTACAGGTGAGCAGTATCACAGGCAGAAGGAGGGTGTATTATACACAGACTCTGTTCAGTACAGGTGAGCAGTATCACAGGCAGAAGGGGGTGTATTATATACAGACTCAGTTCAGTACAGGTGAGCAGTATCACAGGCAGAAGGGGGGTGTATTATACACAGACTCTGTTCAGTACAGGTGAGCAGTATCACAGGCAGAAGGGGGTGTATTATATACAGACTCTGTTCAGTACAGGTGAGCAGTATCACAGGCAGAAGGGGGTGTATTATATACAGACTCTGTTCAGTACAGGTGAGCAGTATCACAGGCAGAAGGGGGTGTATTATATACAGACTCTGTTCAGTACAGGTGAGCAGTATCACAGGCAGAAGGGGGGTGTATTATATACAGACTCTGTTCAGTACAGGTGAGCAGTATCACAGGCAGAAGGGGGTGTATTATATACAGACTCTGTTCAGTACAGGTGAGCAGTATCACAGGCAGAAGGGGGTGTATTATATACAGACTCTGTTCAGTAGAGGTGAGCAGTATCACAGGCAGAAGGGGGGTGTATTATATACAGACTCTGTTCAGTACAGGTGAGCAGTATCACAGGCAGAAGGGGGGTGTATTATATACAGACTCTGTTCAGTACAGGTGAGCAGTATCACAGGCAGAAGGGGGGTGTATTATATACAGACTCTGTTCAGTACAGGTGAGCAGTATCACAGGCAGAAGGGGGGTGTATTATATACAGACTCTGTTCAGTACAGGTGAGCAGTATCACAGGCAGAAGGGGGTGTATTATATACAGACTCTGTTCAGTACAGGTGAGCAGTATCACAGGCAGAAGGGGGTGTATTATATACAGACTCTGTTCAGTACAGGTGAGCAGTATCACAGGCAGAAGGGGGGTGTATTATATACAGACTCTGTTCAGTACAGGTGAGCAGTATCACAGGCAGAAGGGGGTGTATTATATACAGACTCTGTTCAGTACAGGTGAGCAGTATCACAGGCAGAAGGGGGTGTATTATATACAGACTCTGTTCAGTACAGGTGAGCAGTATCCAGGCAGAAGGGGGGTGTATTATACACAGACTCTGTTCAGTACAGGTGATTGGTGTCACAGGCAGAAGGGGGGTGTATTATATACAGACTCTGTTCAGTACAGGTGAGCAGTATCCAGGCAGAAGGGGGGTGTATTATACACAGACTCTGTTCAGTACAGGTGATTGGTGTCACAGGCAGAAGGGGGGTGTATTATATACAGACTCTGTTCAGTACAGGTGAGCAGTATCACAGGCAGAAGGGGGGTGTATTATATACAGACTCTGTTCAGTACAGGTGATTGGTGTCACAGGCAGAAGGGGGGTGTATTATATACAGACTCTGTTCAGTACAGGTGATTGGTGTCACAGGCAGAAGGGGGGTGTATTATATACAGACTCTGTTCAGTACAGGTGAGCAGTATCCAGGCAGAAGGGGGGTGTATTATACACAGACTCTGTTCAGTACAGGTGAGCAGTATCACAGGCAGAAGGGGGGTGTATTATATACAGACTCTGTTCAGTACAGGTGAGCAGTATCACAGGCAGAAGGGGGGTGTATTATATACAGACTCTGTTCAGTACAGGTGATTGGTGTCACAGGCAGAAGGGGGGTGTATTATATACAGACTCTGTTCAGTACAGGTGAGCAGTATCCAGGCAGAAGGGGGGTGTATTATATACAGACTCTGTTCAGTACAGGTGAGCAGTATCACAGGCAGAAGGGGGTGTATTATATACAGACTCTGTTCAGTACAGGTGAGCAGTATCACAGGCAGAAGGGGGGTGTATTATACACAGACTCTGTTCAGTACAGGTGAGCAGTATCACAGGCAGAAGGGGGGTGTATTATATACAGACTCTGTTCAGTACAGGTGAGCAGTATCACAGGCAGAAGGGGGGTGTATTATATACAGACTCTGTTCAGTACAGGTGATTGGTGTCACAGGCAGAAGGGGGGTGTATTATATACAGACTCTGTTCAGTACAGGTGAGCAGTATCACAGGCAGAAGGGGGTGTATTATATACAGTCTCTGTTCAGTACAGGTGAGCAGTATCACAGGCAGAAGGGGGGTGTATTATACACAGACTCTGTTCAGTACAGGTGAGCAGTATCACAGGCAGAAGGGGGGTGTATTATATACAGACTCTGTTCAGTACAGGTGAGCAGTATCACAGGCAGAAGGGGGGTGTATTATATACAGACTCTGTTCAGTACAGGTGATTGGTGTCACAGGCAGAAGGGGGGTGTATTATATACAGACTCTGTTCAGTACAGGTGAGCAGTATCACAGGCAGAAGGGGGTGTATTATATACAGACTCTGTTCAGTACAGGTGAGCAGTATCACAGGCAGAAGGGGGGTGTATTATATACAGACTCTGTTCAGTACAGGTGATTGGTGTCACAGGCAGAATGGGTGTCATGAATATGAAGTCTGTTCTTGTGTCTGTAGAAGCCTCCTGCCCTGAGACTGTTCTTTGTGTTAACTTGGGTCACAGTTGGTGGTCTTCATCGGTTTCCAATGGAGAGGAAAGTGCTGAGCAGAGGCTGGGGAAATCCCCATCAAGGGTCCTTCCATTTGGGAGTGATGCCGTCCATCATCCGCCAGCGATACAACCTCTCTGTCAGCGACGTTGGGTCCTCTTCAAATAACAGCCAGGCGTGTGCTCAGGTAATTCTGCAGTCTCTCAGACTCCCCTTTCCTTGTACAGCCAGGAGTCTACTCTGCTATGGCTGCAGTCTCTCAGAGACTCCCTGTGATCAGGTAGCGCTGCAGTCTTCCTGTAAGAGCAGCTGCCTTCCAGGCACATTGAGAGGTGTTGCCTGTGCATATAACATAAGAACATAAGAAATTGCCATGCTGGGTCAGAGCAAGGGTCCATCAAGCCCAGCATCCTGTTTCCAACAGTGGCCAATCCAGGCCATAAGAACCTGGCAAGTACCCAAACACTAAGAAGATCCCATGCTACTGATGCAATTAATAGCAGTGGCTATTCCCTAAGTAAATTTGATTAATAGCAGTTAATGGACTTCTCCTCCAAGAACTTATCCAAGAATATGTTATGAATGCCAGGAGATGGCTCTCTTTAGCACAGTGCGAGTATTAAGAAGGGCACTGGCAGTAAATTTGAGTGACTCGTTCCCTAGCTTACGAGTGAGGTTCATTCCTGTCATGGTGTACACAAACATAAACTGGCATTCACTTTCTCCCATCCACACAAACCAACCTTCTTATTAAAAATCCTTCTTAAATATATAAAACCAATTCATAAAACCGAGTGGAAAACTGTATGTTCATCCAGGACACTGTAAATCTGCCGAGAGAGGACTTGTAAAATGAATCTCCATGTCACATGCACCAATGCTCATCCCACCTTTATCAGACACTCACAGAAAAATATATCTGAAGGGGTCTTAATAAACAGATTGATTTGCTTGGATGTATTTATGTATATGTGATGAATTAGTGATGTATATACCTTCTGTTTCATCCACAAAACAAACCCATTTAGAGACTTTACTCCATAAGAGACAGCCCGGGTGTGAATGGAGACGTTCACCTTTCCACCACACCCCCATGCTCAAAAATGGGAACCTTGAAAACCCAGCACTTGCTAAATTTTGTATAGATCTGCCAGTAGTCAGTTATAATAAAACTATATAAAACTAATTTAAACCATTACAAAGTCAGTGAATCTGAAATTTAAATTAAAAACACTTTCTTGGTGTTGTGTGTCAACATCCTGTACTGTCTGTTGGCTAGCTCTGTCCTCATGTTGTGTTGGTCTCTTTTCCCATGTTGTGATGCCTGTACTTTCTATCTCTGATCCTGTGTTGTGATGCCTGTACTTTCTATCTCTGATCCCGTGTTGTGATGCCTGTACTTTCTATCTCTGATCCCGTGTTGTGATGCCTGTACTTTCTATCTCTGATCCCGTGTTGTGATGCCTGTACTTTCTATCTCTGATCTCGTGTTGTGATGCCTGTACTTTCTATCTCTGATCCCGTGTTGTGATGCCTGTACTTTCTATCTCTGATCTCGTGTTGTGATGCCTGTACTTTCTATCTCTGATCTCGTGTTGTGATGCCTGTACTTTCTATCTCTGATCTCGTGTTGTGATGCCTGTACTTTCTATCTCTGATCCCGTGTTGTGATGCCTGTACTTTCTATCTCTGATCCCGTGTTGTGATGCCTGTACTTTCTATCTCTGATCTCGTGTTGTGATGCCTGTACTTTCTATCTCTGATCCTGTGTTGTGATGCCTGTACTTTCTATCTCTGTTCCCACACTGTGCTGTCTGGCTCTGTTCCTGTGTCGTGATCCCTGTGCTTTCTATCTCTGTTCCTGGGTCGTGATCCCTGTGCTGTCTGGCTCTGTTCCTGGGTCGTGATCCCTGTGCTGTCTGGCTCTGTTCCTGGGTCGTGATCCCTGTGCGTCTGGCTCTGTTCCTGTGTTGTGATGCCTGTACTTTCTATCTCTGTTCCCACACTGTGCTGTCTGGCTCTGTTCCTGGGTCGTGACCCCTGTGCTGTCTGGCTCTGTTCCTGGGTCGTGACCCCTGTGCTGTCTGGCTCTGTTCCTGTGTCGTGATCCCTGTGCTGTCTGGCTCTGTTCCTGAGTTGTGATCCCTGTGCTTTCTATCTCTGTTCCTGGGTCGTGATCCCTGTGCTGTCTGGCTCTGTTCCTGGGTCGTGATCCCTGTGCTGTCTGGCTCTGTTCCTGGGTCGTGACCCCTGTGCTGTCTGGCTCTGTTCCTGGGTCGTGACCCCTGTGCTGTCTGGCTCTGTTCCTGTGTTGTGATCCCTGGGCTTTCTATCTCTGTTCCTGGGTCGTGATCCCTGGGCTTTCTATCTCTGTTCCTGGGTCGTGATCCCTGTGCTGTCTGGCTCTGTTCCTGGGTCGTGATCCCTGTGCTGTCTGGCTCTGTTCCCGTGTCGTGACCCCTGTGCTGTCTGGCTCTGTTCCCGTGTTGTGATCCCTGTGCTGTCTGGCTCTGTTCCTGGGTTGTGATCCCTGTGCTGTCTGGCTCTGTTCCTGGGTCGGGATCCCTGTGCTGTCTGGCTCTGTTCCTGTGTTGTGATCCCTGGGCTTTCTATCTCTGTTCCTGGGTCGTGATCCCTGGGCTTTCTATCTCTGTTCCTGGGTCGTGATCCCTGTGCTGTCTGGCTCTGTTCCTGGTTCGTGATCCCTGTGCGTCTGGCTCTGTTCCTGGGTCGTGATCCCTGTGCGGTCTGGCTCTGTTCCTGTGTTGTGATCCCTGTACTTTCTATCTCTTTCCCATGCTGTGCTGTCTAGCTCTGTTCCCGGGTCGTGATCCCTGTGCTGTCTGGCTCTGTTCCCGTGTTGTGATCCCTGTGCTGTCTGGCTCTGTTCCTGGGTTGTGATCCCTGTGCTGTCTGGCTCTGTTCCTGGGTCGGGATCCCTGTGCTGTCTGGCTCTGTTCCCACGCTGTGCTGTCTGGCTCTGTTCCTGTGTCGTGACCCCTGTGCTGTCTGGCTCTGTTCCCGTGTCGTGACCCCTGTGCTGTCTGGCTCTGTTCCCGTGTCGTGACCCCTGTGCTGTCTGGCTCTGTTCCCGTGTCGTGACCCCTGTGCTGTCTGGCTCTGTTCCCGTGTTGTGATCCCTGTGCTGTCTGGCTCTGTTCCCGTGTTGTGATCCCTGTGCTGTCTGGCTCTGTTCCCGTGTCGTGACCCCTGTGCTGTCTGGCTCTGTTCCTGTGTTGTGATCCCTGTACTTTCTTTTTTTTATAATTTAAAGTTTATTAACGCTGTAATGAACAAGAGTACATAAACAGCACCAATATAAACCAATACAGCCACCTGAAGCATATATCAGTAGGGAAATTACAACATGATAGAAACAAACAAGCAACAAGGTGTTTAACATTTATCCCATCCCCCCCACCCCCCCGCTTGTCATTCGAAAGCTAAATGAAACTGGTAGTCGAATCGCCGGTCTCGCCTCCACCACTTTAGAGCAATTCTGGGCAGTATGCAATGAAATAGATCATCCAATCAGGGATTTGTGAAGGTCAAAGGTCTCCATGTGATGTAGGGCTTCCAAATCGTATGGAACTTGGCCAGACGTTGATATTTCAGGGCCGTAAGACGATATAGGGTGCAAGTTCTATCCAGGCGTCGTAGTAGCTCCTCCGGGGTAGGTGGTAAGGGTCTCTTCCAGCAGAATGCAATTTCCATTTTGGTTGCCGTGCACACCTGTTGCACCAAAATTTGACCTGGCGGATCTAAAGAGTCCTTTGAAGCAAACAATAGCGCCTGGTCCATTGTGAGAGTACAGGGGGCCTGGAGAAGTTGTGATAATAAAGTGGAAACGTAGGTCCACAACGGTTTAATAAAGACACAGTCCCACCACATATGCAGATATGTGCCCTCGTGGTGACAATTCCGCCAGCAATGTGGATTCAAGCGAGGATAACAATGGTGTAGTCTGACCGGCGTGAGGTGCCACCGAAAGAGCATCTTATAGTTGGCTTCAATGATCCGTGTAGAGATATTTCCCCGAGAGACCTTGGTGAATATAATAGACCATTCCTCTTCAGAGAAGGCCCTCCCAAGGTCGGCCTCCCACGCCAGCATGTGAGGGTGTTTGCCAAATGGTCGAGTAGACAACTGTCTGTAGATTTTGGAAATAAGGCCCCCCACAGCAGGAGTAGCAGTACAATAGCCCTCAAATAGAGAGCGAGAGGGTGATATGAGGCCTTTAGCCCGAGCGCAGAGCAGGAAGTGCCGTAGCTGCATATATGGAAGAAACTCCGTGGAAGGTAAATGGTAGGTCTCCTGAAGTGCCGAAAACGGTATGGGAAGGTCCCGCTGCATGACCTGGTGGAAACGAGTAACACCACTGTCTTTCCATATCTCATACGCTTTAGTAGGAAGGCCGGCTGGGAACGTATTGTTATGGAATAGGGAGGTAAGTGAGTAATACTCCGAAGTCCCCAGCAGCTGTCCCCAGCAGCTGTCTCCACCTCCTCCACACATCGTAGGTATGTCTAGTAAAGGGGGTGAACTGAAGATTCGATCTCCAAGTTTTGTTAGGTTGCCAGAGGAGTGAAGTCAATGGTGTCGGCCTTATCCATTCTTGCTCCAAAGCGACCCACGGCTTTATAGAAGTTGAGCAATGCCAGTCAATAGTGGGCCGTAGTTGAGCTGCTACGTAATACCAGGTTAGATTTGGAAGGCCCAAGCCTCCCTCAGCCTTGGATTGATAGAGATCCCTGTACTTTCTATCTCTGTTCCCACGCTGTGCTGCCTGGCTCTGTTCCTATGTCGTGACCCCTGTGCTGCCTGGCTCTGTTCCTGGGTCGTGACCCCTGTGCTGTCTGGCTCTGTTCCTGTGTCGTGACCCCTGTGCTGTCTGGCTCTGTTCCTGTGTCGTGATCCCTGTGCTGTCTGGCTCTGTTCCTGGGTCAAGATCCCTGTGCTGTCTGGCTCTGTTCCTGGGTCGTGATCCCTGTGCTGTCTGGCTCTGTTCCTGGGTCGTGACCCCTGTACTTTCTATCTCTGTTCCCACGCTGTGCTGTCTGGCTCTGTTCCTGGGTCGTGATCCCTGTGCTACCTGGCTCTGTTCCTGGGTCGTGATCCCTGTGCTACCTGGCTCTGTTCCTGGGTCGTGATCCCTGTGCTGTCTGGCTCTGTTCCTGGGTCGTGACCCCTGTGCTGCCTGGCTCTGTTCCTGGGTCGTGATCCCTGTGCTGCCTGGCTCTGTTCCTGGGTCGTGATCCCTGTGCTGTCTGGCTCTGTTCCTGGGTCGTGAACCCTGTACTTTCTATCTCTGTTCCCACGCTGTGCTGTCTGGCTCTGTTCCTGGGTCGTGATCCCTATCCTGTCTGGCTCTGTTCCTGGGTCGTGATCCCTATCCTGTCTGGCTCTGTTCATGGGTCGTGACCCCTGTGCTGTCTGGCTCTGTTCATGGGTCGTGATCCCTGTGCTGTCTGGCTCTGCTCCTGGGTCGTGATCCCTGTGCTGTCTGGCTCTGCTCCTGGGTCGTGACCCCTGTGCTGTCTGGCTCTGCTCCTGGGTCGTGACCCCTGTGCTGTCTGGCTCTGTTCCTATGTCGTGACCCCTGTGCTGCCTGGCTCTGTTCCTATGTCGTGACCCCTGTGCTGCCTGGCTCTGTTCCTGGGTCGTGACCCCTGTGCTGTCTGGCTCTGTTCCTGGGTCGTGATCCCTGTGCTGCCTGGCTCTGTTCCTGGGTCGTGATCCCTGTGCTGCCTGGCTCTGTTCCTGGGTCGTGATCCCTGTGCTGTCTGGCTCTGTTCCTGGGTGGCTCTGTTCCTGGGTCGTGATCCCTGTGCTGTCTGGCTCTGTTCCTGGGTCGTGACCCCTGTGCTGTCTGGCTCTGTTCCTATGTCGTGACCTCTGTGCTGTCTGGCTCTGTTCCTGTGTCGTGACCCCTGTGCTGTCTGGCTCTGTTCCTGGGTCGTGATCCCTGTGCTGTCTGGCTCTGTTCCTGTGTTGTGATCCCTGTGCTGCCTGGCTCTGTTCCTGTGTCGTGATCCCTGTGCTGTCTGGCTCTGTTCCCACGCTGTGCTGTCTGGCTCTGTTCCTGGGTCGTGATCCCTATCCTGTCTGGCTCTGTTCCTGGGTCGTGATCCCTATCCTGTCTGGCTCTGTTCCTGTGTTGTGATCCCTGTGCTGTCTGGCTCTGTTCCCACGCTGTGCTGTCTGGCTCTGTTCCTGTGTCATGATCCCTGTGCTGCCTGGCTCTGTTCCCACGCTGTGCTGTCTGGCTCTGTTCCTGGGTTGTGACCCCTGTGCTGTCTGGCTCTGTTCCTGGGTCGTGACCCCTGTGCTGTCTGGCTCTGTTCCTGGGTCGTGACCCCTGTGCTGCCTGGCTCTGTTCCTGTGTCGTGATCCCTGTGCTGTCTGGCTCTGTTCCCACGCTGTGCTGTCTGGCTCTGTTCCTGGGTCGTGACCCCTGTGCTGTCTGGCTCTGTTCCTGGGTCGTGACCCCTGTGCTGTCTGGCTCTGTTCCTGGGTCGTGATCCCTGTGCTGTCTGGCTCTGTTCCTGGGTCGTGATTCCTGTGCTGTCTGGCTCTGTTCCTGGGTCGTGATCCCTGTGCTGTCTGGCTCTGTTCCTGTGTTGTGATCCCTGTGCTGTCTGGCTCTGTTCCCATGCTGTGCTGTCTGGCTCTGTTCCTGTGTCGTGATCCCTGTGCTGTCTGGCTCTGTTTCTGTGCTGTGATCCCTGTGCTGTCTGGCTCTGTTCCCACGCTGTGCTTTCTGGCTCTGTTCCTGTGTTGTGATCCCTGTACTTTCTATCTCTGTTCCCACGCTGTGCTGTCTGGCTCTGTTCCTGGGTCGTGACTCCTGTGCTGTCTGGCTCTGTTCCTGTGTCGTGATCCCTGTGCTGTCTGGCTCTGTACCCGTGTCGTGATCCCTGTACTTTCTATCTCTGTTCCCACGCTGTGCTGTCTGGCTCTGTTCCTGTGTCGTGATCCCTGTGCTGTCTGGCTCTGTACCCGTGTCGTGATCCCTGTGCTGTCTGGCTCTGTACCCGTGTCGTGATCCCTGTACTTTCTATCTCTGTTCCCACGCTGTGCTGTCTGGCTCTGTTCCTGTGTCGTGACCCCTGTGCTGTCTGGCTCTGTTCCTGGGTCGTGATCCCTGTGCTGTCTGGCTCTGTTCCCACGCTGTGCTGTCTGGCTCTGTTCCCGGGTCGTGATCCCTGTGCTGTCTGGCTCTGTTCCTGGGTCGTGACCCCTGTGCTGACCGGCGCTGTTATGATGATGATGTGGTTTGCTTTGCAGTTTCTGGAGCAGTATTTCCACCAGCAGGACCTGGCTGAGTTCATGCAAATCTTTGGAGGTGGTTTCAGTCACTGCAGTCGGGTTGATCGCGTGGTTGGACCCCATGGTGGTCCTAAAGCTGGACTGGAGGCGAGTCTGGATGTGGAATACATTATGAGCACTGGAGCCAACATCTCAACCTGGGTCTTCAGCAATCCAGGTAACTTACCACTTCTCTAGTGCCTCTCCCCACCTCTCCTGATCCAGGTAATTTACCACTTCTCCCCTGCAGGAAGCCCTCTAGTGCCTCTCCCCACCTCTCCTGATCCAGGCACCTTTCCTTCCCTTGCTATCACTGCAGGAATTCTCCATGCCCCAATTCTTATCAAAATACGTCCTGCCCCAGTACCTTACCTGCCTCTTCTGCACCTCCGAACGCCTAGAAAATCAACAGCCTCTCTGAAAAGTGAAAAGAGATTTGTATGGGAGAGGGCAGTGCCTGTACATATAACTCGGGGGGTGTTTTGAATCCTACGTATGCACAAAGTCCAGAGTGAGAGGAGCCCTCGGAAGGGGGAGTCTTGCACTGAGTGAGGAGATAAGGGTCAATTCCCAAGTGCATGACCCTAGCATCAGTAACGGAGTGGACACCCTGAGGGAGCAGATGATACAAGAAGTGATGTGTGTGACTGCTTAGCAGCTAAGTTTAAGCACTAAAGGAGGCAATTTTGAGTCTAAGAACATAAGTTCCCTGCTGAGTCAGACCAAGATCCATCGAGTCCAGCTTTCTGTTCTAACCATGGCCAGACCGGGCCACATCCCAAAACGTAGATCCATTTCCTGTTGTTCACTCCCAGAGTAGCACTGGCTTCCTCTAATCTGCCTGCCAAAGTCCAGGAACTTGCTCAAACATCCTTTCAAGCGAGCTACGCTCGTCACTCAGCCCCATCCTCCTGCACAGACTCCACAGCTTGACCCTGCGCTGAGTGAAAAAATCCCCTCTACAGTCTGTTTTAAATCTTATAATTGTTACTTTCATGGCATGTCCCCTTGTTTTTTAGACCCTCCTTTATTTACCCGTTGCACCCCACTCATGATTTTATAAACCTCTTATCCTGTCCCCTCTCAGCCGTCTCGTTTCCTCGCCTGCGTAGCCTCTCATCATGGCAGAGATTCCCCATCCCCTCTATCATTCGTCGTCCTTCTCTGCACCTTTTCTAGTTCTGCTTTCTAGAGATGGGGTAACCAGAACTGCACCCAGTACTCCAGGAATGGTCACACTGTGGCTCAGTACAGAGGCAATAGGGTATCTCCCTGTGCGTACCCAGATCAGTCCAGACTCCGGGGTTTTGCCTCCCTTCCAGCAGATGGAGATGGAGTCAAGTTTTGCTGACACTGCCATGTAACCTGGTGCGCCACCTGCAGGCACTCAGTATTTCTCTTACCTCCAGCAGATGGTGGAAGTGCAAAGCCTGCAGGCTGAAACTAGGTTTGAAAAAAAAAAAAGGTTTAGTAGCCTTTTCGAGGTTGGTAAGTCCTGGTGGGCCATCCCTTCTGGTTCCTAGTTGGACGAGCAGTGGGTTGGGGACCCTGATCTTTCTCAGTCCTTCACTGCCGGGGTTAGAAAGCTGGTGGAGCCAGTTCCCTCTCCCTCAGGAGGACCTGCACAGCCTGCTGCCACTCTTCACTTTCTGGGAAGTGCTTTTTGTCTTTTTTGTCCTTTCTTGTAAAGTAAAAAAAATTTTTTTTAAAGTTTATTTGCTTCCCTGATCGAATGGCACAGAGGGTGAGAGGTGCTCAAGCCTCACGGAGCTAGGCTGAGGCGACTCTTGCTTTTGGCGCTCTTCAGGGGGATCACTGCATTTGCGGTCCGGGAGGTCCGACAGCATGCCACACAGCTCCAGGTGCAGGGCATGCGATAATGCACACTCTTGACTTTCTCGGGCTGGACTTTGTTCCTGATACCTCTCTGGAGGAGAGGACAATTCGGGAATGACCATGGCGGCATCAGGAAAGCAACGTGGGCCTGAAAGGTTTTCTGGCGCAACGGAGGAAGCATTGGGCCCCTTCCTGATTAGTGCGGGAATGGCGGCCATTTTGTCTACCTTCGCGGCTGCTTCAGATTCTTCAGGGGAGGAGGAGGATCTCCCTCCTCTGCAGCTCCCGGCTGATATGAGCTCGTAGAGGACTGGGGGGCTCGGGGACTTCAGTCGGATGAGGATCCTTGGGATGCCTGCACTGGCAATTCAACGGATGAATTCTCTGAGGATTCAGAGGTCAAAGATCTACATGGACAGAATACTCCTGACTCGGATCCGGCTCTGGTGGAACTGGATCTGGAAGAGGGGCTGGGGAAAGGACCAGCTGTGGAGGTGGACAACCCAAAGGTGGTTCATCTTTTCCACAGAGAGGAGTTGGGTCCCCATGAACCCCCAGGTCCTTGCGGAGTTAAGGATAAAGGTTCCACAAGAGGAGTCTGATCAGGAGGACGTGGATCTGGTCATGGACGGCCTAAGAGGTCCAGCGAAGGCTTTTCCTTTCCATAAGTCAGTCAAAAACTTGGTGATCGGGGAATGGGATACTCCTGAGACTGGCTTGAAAGTTGGCAGAGCATTGGATAAATTATATCCTTTGCCTGAGGACATGCTTGAGCTTCTGAGGGTTCCAAAGCTGGATGCCTCAGTGTCTGCTGTTACTAAAAAGACGGTTATTCCATAAGAACATAAGAAATTGCCATGCTGGGTCAGACCAAGGGTCCATCAAGCCCAGCATCCTGTTTCCAACAGAGGCCAAAACCAGGCCATAAGAACCTGGCAATTACCCAAACACTAAGAAGATCCCATGCTACTGATGCAATTAATAGCAGTGGCTATTCCCTAAGTAAAATTGATTAATAACCGTTAATGGACTTCTCCTCCAAGAACTTATCCAAACCTTTTTTGAACCCAGCTACACTAACTGCACTAACCATATCCTCTGGCAACAAATTCCAGAGCTTTATTGTGCGTTGAGTGAAAAAGAATTTTCTCCGATTAGTCTTAAATGTGCTACTTGCTAACTTCATGGAATGCCCCCTAGTCCTTCTATTATTCGAAAGTGAAAATAACCGAGTCACATCTACTCGTTCAAGACCTCTCATGATCTTAAAGACCTCTATCATATCCCCCCTCAGCCGTCTCTTCTCCAAGCTGAACAGCCCTAATCTCTTCAGCCAGAGGATGTGATTGTGCAGTTACTGTAACTGGGTTTTAAAAAGGTTTGGATAAGTTCTTGGAGGAGAAGTCCAATAACTGCTATTAATCAAGATTATGCAGGGAATAGCCTTTGCTATTACTGGCATCAGTAGCATGGGATCTACTTAGTGTTTGGGTACTTGGCAGGTTCTTATAACCTGTTTTGACCACTGTTGGAAACAGGATGCTGGGCTTGGTCTGACACAGTATGGCAATTTCTCATGTTCTTACTATAAAAGAAAAATTGAAAATAGTGTATTAATCAAAGGCAAGCTTGAAAAGGTAAGTTTTGGAGTTAATCTGAGGTTCTCTGGAAGGGAATTCCAAAGAGAAGGGTCTACAATCGAAAAGGCTTGACATTGAGTCAGGTCTAATCTGGCAAGATGAACAGTGGGAATCTCTAATAGGCATTTGTCGAAGATTGTAATTGTCTTGGTGGTTGGTATTTATGAAGTGAAGTGAAGTGAAGTGTGCTGCCAGATGGTGGAGGGGTTATAGATTAAGTTGTGAATAGTGCAAATAATTTTGTATTTAATACGGAATGCAATCGGAAGCCAGCGTAGAACACACAATACTGGGGAGATATGATCTCTAATCTTGGAGTCAGATAAAAGACGAGCGGCAGCATTTTGAGCTAGTTGGAATGGACGTAGAGAAAAATCAGGCGGGCCTAGGAGTAAGCCGTTAAAATAGTCGAAGCCGGACAATATTAGAGATTGAAGAACCAGATGGAAATTGTTGTGAAATAGTGGTTTTAGATTTATTATGAGATGAAATTTGTAAAGAGTTTTTTACTACAGAAGAAATCTGGTTGGTCATCGATAGTTCAGAGTCAAGACACCAAGGTAGCGTTCTTTTGTGGAGATTGGTATGGAGCAGTTGTCAGTAGTGAGGCATGTCGAAGGACATCAGGAAGATTGGGGTATTGTAGAGACATGTAATATTACTGTTTTTGATGTATTTAACTTTAGACTATTATGAGTAAGCCAGATTTTGATAGATTGAATACATAGAGATACAAATGAGAGGGTAGTAGTTCAGGATTGGTTATAGGGAACACAAAACTGAATATAGTCAACTTATATTTTGAAGGATTCTCCTAAACCATCCAAGAGAGACAGAGAGGTAACAGGTAAATATTGAAAAGAATAGCTGATAAGGTATATCTGGACAACTGGCTTATTTGGGCAAAGTCAGAGGTCCTTTGCAGGCATGCAGCGGACTTGGTGCTGCAGCACATGAGATCCTTGGAGGAAAGAATATCTGTCCAAGAGTCATCTTTCCCCTTCTCAGATCTTGAAATTTATGGGGTCGCATTTCGATGTCAAGGTGGGGAAGGTTTTTCTCACCAAAGATCGCATTGGAAAATTGCAGATGCAAGTTTGCAGATCATTGGAGAAACAGGTGCCCAGAGTATGGGATTACTTACTGGTCAGTGAGGATCTTGTCAGACAATGTGACGACGGTGGCTTACATCAACTGACAGAGGGCACCAAGAGTTGTGCGGTGGCTCAGGAAGCCCAGGAATTAATCCCTGGGCAGAGCAGCATCTGGCGCTATTAGCGACTTCTTATATCGCTGGCACAATGTACAAGCAGATTTTCTCCAACAGCTGGATCCCGGAGAGTGGGAGATGTCAGAGGAAGCAATGTGCCTCATCCCTCGCAGATGGGGTAGGCCCCACATGGATTTAATGGCAACTCACCAAAATGCCAAGACTCCGCGCTTCTTCAGTTGCAGAAGGGGTCAATGCTTTGATTCTTCCTTGCACGAAGGGCATCCTTCTGTACATGTTTCCGTCATGGCCGCTAGTGGGCAAAATATTATGGTGTGTAGAGATCCATCCAGGAGAAGCAATTATAGTAGCTCCAGAGTGGCCACAGCGGACTTGGTTTGCCAATCTCATTGATCTGGCGGTGGACAGGCCATTGAGGCTTGCTCATTACCAAATTTTCTGCGCCAGGGTCCCATATTTTCCGATCAGGCAGCTTGCTTCTATCTCGTGGCTTGGCTTTTGAGAGGAAACACTTAAGGAAGAAAGAAATGACATCCTCAGAATATTCTACTCTCTTGTAAGCTAGAAAGACTTCCACCTCCTTAGCATATGTGAGGGTCTGGAGAGTTTTTGAGACTTTGTGCATGGAGCAGGGGGTTGATCCTACTCTGGCATCCATAGGAAATATTCTGTCCTTCTTGCCGAGAGGTTTGGTGAAGGGCTTGGCCTTTAAGTCCCTCAGAGTTCAGGTGGCAGCCTTGGGCTGTCTTCAAGACAAGGTGCAGGGAGTTGCCCTAGCTGTACAGCCGGATGTGGTACGTTTTCTCCGGGGCATAAAACGTTTGCATCCTCCGGTTTGGAAGTTGTATCTCTCTTGGAACCTTAACTTGGTCCTTAGATGGTATGTGTGAGGCTCCATTTGAGACTCTTAGGGTTACTATGAAGGATCTCACTTTAAAGGTGATTTTCTTGGTGGCAATTTGCTCTGTTAGAAGGATCTTGGAACTTCAGGCCTTGTCCTGCAGGGATCCATTTTTAAGAATTATGGATTCTTGAGTCTCGTTGAGGATGGTTCCTTCCTTTCTTCCAAAGGTGGTGGTGTTCCATGTAAGTCAATCGGTCAAGCTCCCAGCCTTTCCAAATTTGGATGCTTCAGCGCCTCAAGCGAGAGAGTTGCGACTCTTGGATGTAAAGCAGGCATTGTTGCGAAATCTTAAGGTCACTAATAGCTTCCAATTATCGGACCATCTTTTTGTACTATGGAGTGGTGCAAAGAAGGGTCATAAGGCTTCCAAATTAATGATTGCGCATTGGTTGAAGGAAGCTATAGGTTTTGCATACACCTGTCAGGGTCGTTCTGTCCCGGAGGGGTTAAGGGCTCACTAAACTTGTTCTCAGGCGGCCTCCTGGGTAGAATATCAACAGGTATCACCTCAAGAGATTTGTTGGACGGCTATTTGGAAGTCTTTGCACACATTCACCAGGCATTATCGTTTGGATGTCCTTGCCTCAGAGGCCAGGGGTTTTGGCGAAAGTGTGCTTTGAGTGGGACTCTCTCAGTCCCACCCCATTTAGGGAAGCTTGGGTACATCCCAGGAGTCTGGACTGATCTGGGTACATACAGGGAAAGGAAAATTGTTTTGTTTCTTACCTGCTAATTTTCATTCCTGTAATATCACAGATCAGTCCAGAGTCCTACCCAGTTGTAGTGGGGAGATTTGGAGAGTCCACTTGATCAGTTATTGTACATAGTCTGAAGAGTGACGCAGGTTTTTTTTTTTTAGTTCTTCACGTTTAAATGTTCCTAAGATTTATTATAACTACCCACTTCCTTCTGCTTGTTCAGGGGATATTGATGTATGGTTGGTGTAAGTTTGTATCTTGGCTTGGGTACTTCTCAGTACTGAGGGGACTGCAGGTGGCACACCGGGTTATGTGGGAGTGTCAGTCAAACTTTCTCTGTCTCCATCTGCTGGAGGGGAGGCAAAACCCAGGAGTGTGGACTGATCTGTGGTACTACAGGAACAAAAATTTCAATGTATTGTTCACAAGGACTCCAGTATCCTTTTCCTGGGTGGTGACTCCCAGTACAGAACCCAGCATTCTGTACCTGTAGTTGGGATTATGTTTTCTTATGTAGATCACGTTGCACTTTTCCACATTAAGTTTCATCTGCCATTCAGATGCCCAGTTTCCAAGTCTCACAAGATCCTTCTGCAGTTCTTTACAATCTGCTGCTGTTTTTAACAACTTTGAGTACTTTTGTGTCATTTACAAATCTGATTACCTAACTCGTCGTCCCTTTCTCCCCATCATTTGACTGTGTTAAATAGCATAGTTCCCAGTACTGATCCCTGGGACACAAATGACTTTTCTCCATTTGGAAAACTATCCCCTATTTCCAGTCTTTTAACCAATTATAGTATTTACAGTATTTATTTATTTATTATTTATTTTATTTGCAGATTTTATATACCGACATTTGTTTAGTAACTTCACATCGGTTCACAGAGAACGTAAAATTGCAACCGTGCTAAAGAACATAGGGTTAGCAACGGAGCATTTCAGCTGACACATTAACTAAGGGGAAAAGGGTAGGGGAATAAAGAGCATAAATATATGAAAAAAACTGAGTGTAAACGGGTTTAAATAAGATAAACTAAAGAGATACAAATTAGATTACAATGTGATGCAACTTAAATAAATCAATATCATGGATCTTATATACAAATTTGACACTGGTTGCTAGAACAAATGGAAAGTAGCTGTTAGAATATTGCTCGGCCGTGAATAACTGGGGGTAGGGTCGAGATCTTATGTGAATTTTAATGAGGAGGAAGTGGGAGTGCATGTGATGTGAAAATGTATAAGTTAGGTGTATGCTTGTAGGAATAGCCATGTTTTTAGTTTTTGCTTGAATTTTATTGGGCAGAATATTTAGTTATATTCTGTCAGTTACTAATCCAAAATAGGACCCTGCCTCCTATGCCATAGCTTTTCTTAATTTCCTGAGTAGTCCTTTCCATGCCCCTAATTTAGTTTAGCTAAATCCTGGCTAGAATTTAGGTGGATAAGTGCCCAAATCTTCATTTATCCGAATAAATTCTGAGTTATTCAGCTAAATGCTTTTGAATATGCATCTTTTCATCGAATGGTTCATCTTTTATTTACATGTTTATTTACTTCTTCAAATCTCTAAAGATTGGTAAGACAAGACTTCCTTTTGCTAAAACCATGTTGATTCTTCTCCATTAAGTTATATCTGTCAGTGGGGCCAGTGATTTGGTTTTTAGGTATGATTTCTGCAATGTTTCCCAGTATTGATACTGGCTCAGTGATCTATAATTCTTGGATCACTCCTGGAGCCCTTTTTAAAAATCTGCATCTTAATGGCTACCTCCCAGTGTTCAGGCATCGTGGATGTTTTAAATAATAGGTTACAGATTACTAGTAACAGGTTTGCAATTTTGTTTTAGTTCTTTTAGAACTCTGGGGTGGATGCCATCCAGACCCAGTGATTTGTTATTCTTTTTAGTCTGTCAATCTGATCTATTAAATCCTCCGTTATCACAGATACTTATTTTAGTTGCTCAGAATCCCCACCATTAAAGAATTTTTCAGGTATGGGTATGTTCCCAAAATCCTCCTCAATAAAGACCAAGGCAAATAATTTAGTTTTTCTGACGTTTCCTTGTTGTCCCTGAACTCCCTTTTGCCCCTCAGTCATTAGTGGCCCAAATTACTTCCTCAGACTTTTTGCTTCAAAGGTGTTTGAAAAAGGTTTTATTGATACTTTTTGTCTCTCTAGGAAGCTTCTTCTCAAATTCTCTCTTGGGCTGTTTTTCTGCTGTTTTACATTTAAATTGTCAGTACTTATGCTCTTATCTATTTTCATTATTTATGTCTGATTTCCATTTTTTGAATGATGCCATTTTGGCTTTAATTGACTCCTTTACCTCACTATTAAACCATGCTGGCAATCATTTGGTCTTCTTCATTTTTTTAATGCATGGAACATCGCTGTGAACATTCCTACAGAATATGTGAGTTAAAAAACCTTTTAAATACAAATAATTTTATCTGGGCTTCCAAAATGTTTTTTGTAAACAATATCACACCTCATGTAAACATTTAGGGGCGGATTTTAAAAGCCCTGCTCGTGTAAATCCGCCCGGATTTACGTGAGCAGGGCCTTGCGTGCCGGTGCGCCTATGTTCCATAGGCCTACCGGAGCGTGTCGGGGGCATGTCAGGGGCGTGTTGGATCGGCGCGGCGTTTTGGGGGCGGGACGCGGCGTTTCGGGGGCGGGCCCGGGGCGTGGTTTCGGCCCGGGGCGGTCCGGGGGTTGGCCGCGCCCTCCGGAACCGCCCCCAGGTCGCGTCTCGGTGCGCTAGCTGCCCGCTGGCGCGCGGAGATTTACTTCTCCCTCCGGGAGGCGTAAATCCCCCGACAAAGGTAGGGGGGGTCTAGATAGGGCCGGGGGGGTGGGTTAGATAGAGGAAGGGAGGGGAAGGTGAGGGGAGGGTGAAAGCGAGTTCCCTCCGAGGCCGCTCCGATTTCGGAGCGGCCTTGGAGGGAACGGCGGCAGGCTGCGCGGCTCGGCGCGCGCCGGCTACATGACATCGGCAGCCTTGCGCGCGCCGATCCTGGATTTTAGCAGATACGCGTGGCTACGCGCGTATCTGCTAAAATCAAGCATACTTTTGTTTGCGCCTGGTGCGCCAACAAAAGTACGCGAAGGCGCACTTTCTTAAAATCTACCCCTTAACCTTTGCAACAGCTCCTTTTAGTTTTTTTCTAACTGATTTCGACATTGTATCACAGTCTCCCTTATGATGTGCTGCTTAATGTCCTCCTACGGGGCTTGCAAGTTACTCTTCAAAGGAAAACTTCCCGCAGAATTTCTCTTTGAAAATGTGGCCAGAGGAGTAATGCAAGTACTTCCTCCATGCAATCCAGACGCATGGGTTTATGTTCCCTTGCCAGCAGATGGAGACGGAGAATAGCAGGCTCACTGATGTCACCCTTTATAAGGACCTGTGAGGCACTCAGCCTGTCAGGATTCCCCATCTCCAGCAGATGGTAGGCAATCATCCCATGCTGAAAACTGCAGCTCTGCCTAGGCTGGGTGAAGAGAATGCTTCTGAGCAGTGCATAGGACCAGGGGGCTTCCAGGGGCATTGAGATGTTCCTGGATTGGGAGAAAGGCCTGTTGACTGCCTTTAACTTTTTTTTTCCTTATGTCACCAGACCAGTCCAGACACCTCTATTTTGCTCCCTTATCAGTGGATGGATACAGAGAGCACTGATTCCATGTCTTCCTGTTAAACCCATCCAGTCCACACAGGTGGGTTAAGTCCTCCTAGCAGCAGATGGAGGTGCAGAAATCGGGTTTCTCCAGAGACATCACGCCACAATGTATAAGTGGTACAGCATAGTCTCAGCCCAGTATTCTGTGTCTCCAGCAGATGGTAGGACAACCGGTGATGCAGCAGGATTTTTGGAAAGCTGCTCTCTGTGCAAGCCCTGCAGGAGTTTCCAGTCCAAGGGGGAGTAGGTCAAGCTCGGATGGGGGGGAGATCCAACCCTTCCTTCCTTCCTGATGGGGGGAAAAAAAAAGAATATTTTGAGATATCTCAGCAAGAAGTTTGTTTTTATTTTTGAATCATGTAATTGAGATCCTGTTTGCTCCTCTCCTTCCTCAGGCCGCTATGAGTCCCAGGAACCATTCATGGACTGGCTACTGTCCCTCAGCAACCTGTCATCTGTGCCCTGGGTGCACACAGTTAGCTACGGAGATGACGAAGACAGCCTGTCTGTGGCGTACATGGAGCGAATTAATGTGGAGTTCATGAAAGCTGCAGCCAGAGGGTTAACCATACTCTTTGCCTCAGGTACGTTACCGTAGAACAGCGATGGTTCTCTTCCTGTGCTGCTGGAGAGTGAGAGCATCAAACTGTGCCCTCCCCCCAACACACACAGACCCTCCTCTGAGGTCTCCAGTGCTGCTGGCAGGGCTCTACGTCAGGCACATTGCCAGTGAGCAGTAACAATAGTCATGGCCCTGTGGGAATGGCTGGGTCTAGGTCACCTTCAAACGTGTTCTGTGTATGAACCTTCAGGGTGCTGGTTGGCTGCCTGCCATGTCGTGACGGGAAGTCTGGAAGCATGCACGGAAAGGGTGTATTTCTTAAACTTTCTGTGTTTCACCTAGCAAATCTTTTTAGCAAATCTCTGCCCACCTTCTCCAGAGGAAAGGGAGGGTCTGAAGCGAGAGAATGGATTCAGATTCTGTCACTAAGTCTTGCTGAGTACCTCCGTGTGGTGATGAAGTCTCAGCAAGATGAACCCTAACTATTAAAATGTGACAGGAAAGGAAGAGAGAATCACAGTGAGCACAAGGTGGGTGCAGATTCCTCAGGTGGGACAGGTAGAGGCCACAGTGAGCCTGCTCATAGACCCTGCTGGAGCACTTTGTAAACCAAGGAATTTTATGAAAGAGTTAAGAGGAAGAGAGAGTTTATATGGACTCCCGAAGATAAAAAGGAGATAAGATACTGCTACTTTTATACCACAAACCCTATATTTAAATCAAGAGGATTCACAAGAAAGCACACCAAAAACTGGAAGAAAGAGGAATATTTCCTAGCGTGTAGCCAAATGGACTCGGGACCAATGGGTTATGCTCCCCTGCCAGCAGATGGAGACGGAGTCAGGTTTCAAAGCTGACGTCACCCTAGATACTCCCCTGCAGTGACCTCAGCCCTTCAGTATCTCTCCTTCTCCTAGCAGATGTGGATTGTGCCTTTCCTATCAGGAACACAGAACTCTTTAGAAGAGGAAATTTAACCTTTAAATCGGAGAAAGATCGAGCCCCGCTCTCCTGCGGTGATACCTAAAGGTCCCTCCCCTCAGCTGAGAATTCCTGAGGTGATTTCCGAGATCCCTCAGAGGTGTTCCTTGGTCCGGTCGCCGGTTCCCAGCGAGGACTTTGCTGCTCAGGAAACCGAGCGTGGCCGTGATAGCCAAAGCCCTTCCCCCCGCAGCTGGAGACCATCTCTGTGCTCAGCCCAGGTAAGTTTGGGGGAGAAAAAAAAAAGGGGGGAATAAGATTTACCTTCAGAGAAGAGGAGTTTCGGTAAGACTTCCTCCGCTCTCCTTGCTCGGCGTGCCGTACCGACATTGTTCCCGATCCCGTTAGGGCATAGGGAAGTGGGCTTATGAGCGGGTTGAGCAGCCCCCTGGTGGGCTAGGCCCTGCTTTAAAGTTGGTCGGCTCATCGTGTGGTAGGCTGCGGTGGCGCCATCTTGCTCACCTTTGTGCATCTCGTGTTGCTCGCTATAGGACGTTAGTACGCGCTGTGCGTCTGCTCTGCGCACGCGCCGGGCACATAACGTCGTGCGCGTATTTGCACGCACAACAAAGTAAGCGCAGGATACAGAAAAAGCCAGGCGCACGGGCTGTACGTACACCTCGCCGCGCCCCGCCTAGGCACTCAAAATTTGTGAGCGTAAATGTTTTAAGTGCGAGCTGATCGAACGCTCAGTTACAGCTGCCAATGGTGCCGGCAGCCAAGAAACATAAGCGCCTTGCTCTCTGCACTGCTTCTCATATTAGGGCTGCACGGTCTGACCTGGATTCCAACTTAGGTCAGCACCGTGAGGAAGCCCAAGGGGATCTGACCTCCCTGGACTTTGCTGAGCCCGGCTCCTCCCATTCAGATGGATTGGCAGCCTTCACTGGAAGTTCTCTGGATCTGAGTAACCCCTTGGCTGGGTCTTCCATGGAGAGGGAAACCCCAGTTCCCCCTGGGCTAGGCATGGACATGGCAGTCTTTGCTTGGGTGGAATTTTTCCGGGGACTACAGGCCTCTGTACAGGCGCAGTCTACTTCCTCACTTGCCCCTGTCTGGATGGAACCCCAGTCGGCCCCCTGCCCCTCTCCCATTCCTGTTGGCAGATCTCGAGGCATGCCCCGCCTGACCAGGGGTATCCCTGGTGGGGACCCTGATAGCACAGACAAAGAGCAAGATCCCTTGGAAGAAGGGGAAATTCCCCTGGGATTAGAACCGTATAGAGCCATGTTAGTTCTTTCATAGAGATGAATTGGCGAATTTGGTTTTCCAGTCCCTGAAAATGCTATGACAGAACCAAAGAAGAATCCCGTTCTGATTTCCTTGCGCAAAGCCTCTGCTACTTCCCAGTACTGGAAGCCTGGGAAGTGGGATGCCCCAGAAGCAAGTTTTAAAGGCGGCTGAGTGTTAGAAGCTGGATCCAGCAGTCAGAGAACATTTGCGTTTCCCTAAAGTGGATGTACTCATCTGCGCTGTCTCTAAGCGAACCACTGTCCCAGTGGAGGGAGGAACGGGCTTTAAAGGACACGCATGATAGATGTTTGGAGTCTATCCTTAAACAAGCCTTTGACGCAGTAGCAATGACCTTACAGACTGCTTCTTGTTTGGCCTGGCAGCGCATTCGTGCCTACGTCTCTCTCAGGAGGTGGATGACTCGGGGGTGAACCACAGAGCGGCTATGGAGCTCGCCACCGCCTTTTTAGCAGATGCGGGCTTAGATTTAGTCTGCACTTCAGCCAGAGGAGTGGCCTCAGTGGTAGTGGCCAGAAGACAGCTATGGCTGTGGAAGTGATCAGTCGATTCAATCTTCAGTCTTACAAAGATGCCCTTTAAAGAATCACTCCTATTCTGAAACATACTGGAAAAACTGGCCAGTAAATGGGGGAATCTCCAGTCCTCCAGCTATCTGAAGATAAGAGGAAGCAGTTGCAGCGCCCCTTGCCTATGAGGGACCAGTCCAGGGCTCTCAATGTTTCTGCCCCTACATAAACGTAACATTTCAGAGGTCTCGGCCATTTGGAAAAGCTCAGTCCTTTCATAGTCAACAGCCCAAGAGAGGGGAAGGTTCAGATTCAGGATTTTCCCAAACCTCCCAATGAAATTTTGCTGACCCATCTTCAGATCAAGGAGATAGGGGGTCGACTGTCTCTCTTTTACCAAAGGTAGGTCGAGATCACTTCAGACAAGTGTGTACTGGAAGTCATACAAGAAGGTTATGCACTGGAATTTCACGGCACTCCTCAGGATGTATTCATGACGTCTCCTTGCCACTCCGCCGTGACGATTACTCTTTTTAAGGCTGCTCAGGATGAGGGCTGAATTCCAAGTACCTATGCCCCAGGAAAATAGGGGGCATTATTCCATCTATTTCATCGTACCCAAGAAGGAAGGTTCCTTTCGCCTCAACCTGGACCTCAAGAATGTCAACAGTCACCTACGAGTGAGTCATTTACGCATGGAAACCGTATGCTCTGTGATAATGACCGTACAACCGGGAGAGTTCCTAACCTCCCTGGATCTATCCAAGGCCTACCCACATGTTCCAATCCATCAAGAACTGGGTCGCCATTATCTTTTCTGGGCACTGCCCTTTGGCCTAGCTACTGCCCCAAGAACATTTTCCAAGGTTATAGTGATCGTGGTGGCAGCATTGAGAAGAGAAGGAATCCTGGTACACCTGTACTTGGACAACTGGTTGATCTGGGCCACATCCATGGAAGAAAGTCTGTTGGGTAGAAAACCTGGACAAGAACTGTCTCAAGCCTTCCCAGTCGTCGGAGTCTCTGGGAGTCCGGTTCAACACCAGACAGAGCAAGGTTTTCCTCCCGACCACATGGATACAGAAGTTGATTTCCCAGGTGCGTCCGATGGCATATTAGATTTTTTTTATATTGCATTTTTTTGGCACTTCAGAGCATACATCAAAGCAGTACTATAAGTATTTCCCTATCCCCACAGGGCTTACAGTCTAATTTTGTACCTGAGGCAACAGAGTAAAGTGACTTGCCCAAGGTCACAAGGAGTGACAGCAGGATTTGAACCCTGGTTTTCATGGGTCATAGCCCGTTGCTCTAACCACTAGGCTACTCCACTCCAAGTTCTTGGTTTGATGGCAGCAACCTTGGAAGTAGTGCCGTAGACTAAAGCACACATGCATCCACTTCATCGCTCGCTGCTGTCACATTGTAACCCGCAATCTCAAGACTATTTGATTCGGCTCCACTTACCTATTGGAGTCTGCTTTCACCTCAAGTGGTGGCTGCAGGAGGCTCATCTGAGCAGAGTATGTCCCTGTCCTCTCCGAACTGGCTGGTTCTTACAATGAACACGAGTCTCTGGGACTGGGGAGATCACTGTCAGGAACTCACGGTCCAAGGATGTTGGATGAAGGAAGAGGCCCTCTGGAACATCAATCGCTTGGAAGCCCGGGCAGTGAGGTTATCATGCTTGCAATTCAGCCACAGACTCTCCATGTTCAAGCGGTCCACATAATGTCGGACAACGCAACAACGGTAGCCTGCATCAACCAGGGAGGAACCTAGAGCCAGCAGGTGTCTTAGGAGACAGACCTCCTTATGGAATAGGTGTAAATACATCCACAGATGATCTCAGCCTCGCACATGATCTCAGCCTCGCACATGATCTCAGCCTCGCACATCAGAGCAGACATTCGAAGCAGGGAGAGTCTGGATCCAGGAGAGTGGGTGCTGTCGGCCAAAGCTTTTCAACTGACAGTAGATCACTGGGGCCTCCTATCCATCGACCTGCTAGCTGCATCTCACAATGTGAAGGTTCCACAATTCTTCAGTCGCAGAAGAGATCTGTGGTCCCTGGTATTAGACGCTCTCGTTCAGAGCTTGCCGGAAGAAGAGCTGCAATACGTCTTCCCTCTGTGGCCCCTGCTGGGCAGATCATTCGCAGAATCGAGCACCACAGGGGATTTGTCCTACTAATAGCTCCAGATTTGCCCAGATGTCCGTAGTATGCGGACATGCAGGGACTCCTGGTGGAGACCCCCCCTGTGCCTCCCACCGTACAGGTTCCTGCTACAGCAGGGGCCTTTTCTTAAGAATCCGACTCAATTCTTTCTTGCGGTCTGGCCCTTGAGAGGGATCACCTGTTGAGTGAGGATATTCTGCAGTGGTAATTGCCACCTTACTCCACACTCAGAAGTTCTCTATGTCCCTAACATATGTGCGGGTCTGGAGAGTATTTGAGGCCTGGCGCAAGGAACGCAATGTCCCCCCTCGGGCAGTCAAAATCCCACCTATTCTGGAATTTTTGCAGGATGGCTTGAATAAAGGTTTGGCCCTTAACTCCTTGAAGGTGCAGGTAGTGGCTCTCTCCTGTTTCAGGGCAAGGTGAACTGTTTTCTGAAAGGGGTGAACCACCTCAGGCCACCCTACAGTGGCCGGTTCCCTTGTGGAATCTTAATCTAGTATTGGAATTTTTGGCAGGGTCCTCCTTTTCGACTGTTGCGTAGCCTTTCCTTGCGTTTATTAAACTTGAAAATGGTGTTCCTGGTGGCGATGTGCTCGGCGCTTCACATCTCTGAACTGCAGGCATTGTCGTGTCGGGAACTGTTCCTCCGGATGACTGCAGGAGCATTACAGCTTTGTACTGTTCCATCCTTCTTACCTAAGGTAGTCTCGAAGTTTCATTTGAATCAGTCCATTTTGTTGCCATCCCTAGATAAGCACAGGGATGCAGAGGAATACCGCCTCCTCCGTTATTTGAATGTCTGTAGACTTCTGATGCAGTATCTGGAAGTTTCAGAACTGGTCCGAAAGACGGACAGCCTATTTGTCCTTCATGGTGAAAGGAAGTCGTCCCTGCCTACTCATCCACTTAGCTTCTGACTTCCTGGATTAAGCCTCAGTTTAAACTGCGAGCGCCACTTTGCGACAGCCGTCAAACACGAGTTCAGTCTCGTCATCGCAGATACTTGGTTGGAACTGACATAAGCCAATAGCTGAATGTCATCGGCAAAATAAAGCAGTCCAGCTAAGGCTGCCATAACAAGTAAAAGTTAAAAAGGTCGACCAGTTCTGAAACTTCCAGATACCGCATCAGAAGTCTACAGACATTCAAATAACGGAGGAGGCGGTATTCCTCTGCATCCCTGTGCTTATCTAGGGATGGCAACAAAATGGACTGATTCAAATGAAACTTCGAGACTACCCGTGACCCTATGAGCTTGAAGAACGGAACATGAACCCCCCACAGACTATTTGTAATCCGTTCTTGAGGAACAAATCAAACCATTGCAGCAAAGCTCAGACAATTCCTCTTCCCTTGGGTGTTGCTTCAGTAGCTCACGGTCGACAGTGTTGAAAGTGGCAAAACAAGTAAAGCAGAAAAAGCAGAGAATCTCTGCCCCGTCCGTCTGCATCCGAGCACCATTCAAAAACATCAACTGGTTGTCTGCATGGCACATCCTTGCCGAAAACCCTGTGTGAGTCGTGGAGTCTCTCCATCCTTGTAAGATAAGAGAGGATTTACGGGAGTTTGGCTGCAGTAAGATAATGGACAACAATCTCTGGATCAAGGTTCAGTTTTTCAGGAATGAGACAAATAATTGGTGTCTTGAGAGCAGTTAGCACTGTACCTCCAGTCACACTGTCATTAACATTTACTGTTGAATAAGAGACCCAGTTCTGATATTTAACCAGTTGGAAAGGACAGGATCCATAGAAAGAAAAACATGATGGCAGAAAATAAACATACAGCGCATCCAGTCTGCTCACTTCTACAATCCCTACCGCACCCTCCAAGACGCCCTGTGCTTCTCCCGAGCTTTACATTCACGGTCTCCAGGAGCTTTCCTATCTCAGATCTTGTGTCTCGGACGGCTGGTAATGACTGCAGCCCTACCTGCGTCAGTCCCCACCTAGGACTTGCATTAGCCACAGGATTACATGAAACCAAAACTGCTGAACAAAGGACAACGGAGAACTCGGCACTGGGACTAACCATCAGTAAACTCTGCATGCTCACCAGCTTTTTAATGATTTGCTACACATTCTCTGCCTGCCTAATTGGGTAGTATAAGTCCTCTTATGGAATGGGCATTAATTAATTGTAAGATCTTCATGACATAGCGGAAACCTTCGGTTGTGTGCTTGAACAGTAAATGATGTTTGGAACCTCTTCTGCCACACTGAGATTGGGTGGGAGGGGGGAGTGATCCTGTTTCTGTGCCCTCTGAAGCCCTCCTCATGTAGGGAGGAGAGGGGGGGGGGGGAGTGATCCTGTTTCTGTGCCCTCACTGTATCCTCTGAAGCCCTCCTCATGTAGGGAGGAGAGGGGGGGGGGGGGAGTGATCCTGTTTCTGTGCCCTCAGAAGCCACCCTCATGTAGGGAGGGGGGGGGGAGAGTGATCCTGTTTCTGTGCCCTCACTGTATCCTCTGAAGCCCTCCTCATGTAGGGAGGAGAGGGGGGAAATGTTCCTGTTTCTGTGCCCTCACTGTATCCTCTGAAGCCCTCCTCGTGTAGGGAGGAGAGGGGGGAGTGATCCTGTTTCTGTGCCCTCACTGTATCCTCTGAAGCCCTCCTCGTGTAGGGAGGAGAGGGGGGAGTGATCCTGTTTCTGTGCCCTCACTGTATCCTCTGAAGCCCTCCTCATGTAGGGAGGAGAGGGGGGGAGTGATCCTGTTTTTGTGACCTCACTGTATCCTCTGAAGCCCTCCTCGTGTAGGGAGGAGAGGGGGGAGTGATCCTGTTTCTGTGCCCTCACTGTATCCTCTGAAGCCCTCCTCGTGTAGGGAGGAGAGGGGGGAGTGATCCTGTTTCTGTGCCCTCACTGTATCCTCTGAAGCCCTCCTCGTGTAGGGAGGAGAGGGGGGGAGTGATCCTGTTTCTGTGCCCTCACTGTATCCTCTGAAGCCCTCCTCGTGTAGGGAGGAGAGGGGGGAGTGATCCTGTTTCTGTGCCCTCACTGTATCCTCTGAAGCCCTCCTCATGTAGGGAGGAGAGGGGGGGAGTGATCCTGTTTTTGTGACCTCACTGTATTCTCTGAAGCCCTCCTCATGGAGGGGGGAGTGATCCTGTTTCTGTGCCCTCACTGTATCCTCTGAAGCCCTCCTCATGTAGGGAGGAGAGGGGGGAGTGATCCTGTTTCTGTGCCCTCACTGTATCCTCTGAAGCCCTCCTCATGTAGGGAGGAGAGGGTGGAGTGATCCTGTTTCTGTGCCCTCACTGTATCCTCTGAAGCCCTCCTCGTGTAGGGAGGAGAGGGGGGAGTGATCCTGTTTCTGTGCCCTCACTGTATCCTCTGAAGCCCTCCTCATGTAGGGAGGAGAGGGGGGGGGAGTGATCCTGTTTCTGTGCCCTCAGAAGCCACCCTCATGTAGGGAGGGGGGGGGGGGGGAGAGTGATCCTGTATTCTGTGCCCTCACTGTATCCTCTGAAGCCCTCCTCATGTAGGGAGGAGAGGGGGGAAATGTTCCTGTTTCTGTGCCCTCACTGTATCCTCTGAAGCCGTCCTCGTGTAGGGAGGAGAGGGGGGAGTGATCCTGTTTCTGTGCCCTCACTGTATCCTCTGAAGCCCTCCTCGTGTAGGGAGGAGAGGGGGGAGTGATCCTGTTTCTGTGCCGTCACTGTATCCTCTGAAGCCCTCCTCATGTAGGGAGGAGAGGGGGGGAGTGATCCTGTTTTTGTGACCTCACTGTATTCTCTGAAGCCCTCCTCATGGAGGGGGGAGTGATCCTGTTTCTGTGCCCTCACTGTATCCTCTGAAGCCCTCCTCATGTAGGGAGGAGAGGGTGGAGTGATCCTGTTTCTGTGCCCTCACTGTATCCTCTGAAGCCCTCCTCATGTAGGGAGGAGAGGGTGGAGTGATCCTGTTTCTGTGCCCTCACTGTATCCTCTGAAGCCCTCCTCGTGTAGGGAGCAGGAAAGCTAAGCCCCTCTTAGAGCCACTACTGATGCGCCTTCTCCTTTGGCAGGAGATGATGGTGCTGGTTGCAGGACGGTTGGCAAAGGGATTCATGCATTTAGACCCAGTTTTCCTGCTTCCAGGTGAGTGAAAACCTTTCCAAGTTCCTGAAGGATGGTTGTGTTAATTATGTGTTCATTTTTACAGTAAAGATGATAGTGTGGCATTCATTGAGGTGCTGGGGTTGTTGTCTTGGATGATTGTACATACTAGTGATGAGTACTACAATGGACAAAGAGGTGGATTGGTGTGAGGGGCTCCTCAGATGGAACTGGGCAAACCGGAGGGCAGAAGCGAAAGCTGATGGTGCCACCTATAGTCCCTCGGTCTTGACCCATATCCAAGCCAAGCCTCCGGTCTTTACAGACTGTATACTGCATGAATGTGAGTGTTTGGTTCTCACTGACTGTATACTGTGAGGGAATGGGTGTGTGGTGTATCCTCTCCTCTGGTCTTTACAGACTGTATACTGCATGAATGTGGGTGTTTGGTTCTCTCTGACTGTATACTGTGAGGGAATGGGTGTGTGGTGTATCCTCTCCTCTGGTCTTTACAGACTGTATACTGCATGAATGTGAGTGTTTGGTTCTCACTGACTGTATACTGTGAGGGAATGGGTGTGGTGTATCCTCTCCTCTGGTCTTTACAGACTGTATACTGCATGAATGTGGGTGTTTGGTTCTCTCTGACTGTATACTGTGAGGGAATGGGTGTGTGGTGTATCCTCTCCTCTGGTCTTTACAGACTGTATACTGCATGAATGTGAGTGTTTGGTTCTCACTGACTGTATACTGTGAGGGAATGGGTGTGTGGTGTATCCTCTCCTCTGGTCTTTACAGACTGTATACTGCATGAATGTGGGTGTTTGGTTCTCTCTGACTGTATACTGGGAGGGAATGGGTGTGTTATGTCCTCTCTTCTGGTCTTTACAGACTGTATACTGCATGAATGTGGGTGTTTGGTTCTCGCTGACTGTATACTGGGAGGGAATGGGTGCGTGGTGTGTCCTCTCCTCTGGTCTTTACAGACTGTATACTGCATGAATGTGGGTGTTTGGTTCTCTCTGACTGTATACTGTGAGGGAATGGGTGTGTGGTGTATCCTCTCCTCTGGTCTTTACAGACTGTATACTGCATGAATGTGAGTGTTTGGTTCTCACTGACTGTATACTGTGAGGGAATGAGGGTGTGGTGTATCCTCTCCTCTGGTCTTTACAGACTGTATACTGCATGAATGTGAGTGTTTGGTTCTCACTGACTGTATACTGTGAGGGAATGGGTGTGTGATGTATCCTCTCCTCTGGTCTTTACAGACTGTATACTGCATGAATGTGGGTGTTTGGTTCTCGTCGACTGTATACTGTGAGGGAATGGGTGTGTGATGTATCCTCTCCTCTGGTCTTTACAGACTGTATACTGCATGAATGTGAGTGTTTGGTTCTCACTGACTGTATACTGTGAGGGAATGGGTGTGTGGTGTATCCTCTCCTCTGGTCTTTACAGACTGTATACTGCATGAATGTGAGTGTTTGGTTCTCACTGACTGTATACTGAATGTGAGTGTTTGTTTCTCGCTGACTATATACTGTGAGGGAATGGGTTTGTGGTGTATCCCCTCCTCTGGTCTTTACAGACTGTATACTGCATGAATGTGAGTGTTTGGTTCTCGCTGACTGTATACTGTGAGGGAATGAGTGTGTGGTGTATCCTCTCCTCTGGTCTTTACAGACTGTATACTGCATGAATGTGAGTGTTTGGTTCTCGCTGACTGTATACTGTGAGGGAATGGGTGTGTGGTGTATCCTCTCCTCTGGTCTTTACAGACTGTATACTGCATGTGAGTGTTTGGCAATAGTGATCATAATATGATCAAATTTGATTTAATGACTGGAAGAGGAACAGTATGCAAATCCACAGCTCTTGTGCTAAACTTTCAAAAGGGAAACTTTGATAAAATGAGAAAAATTGTTAGAAAAAAACTGAAAGGAGTAGCTACAAAAGTAAAAAATGTGCAAGACCATTCTAGAAGCACAGTCCAGATGTATTCCACACATTAAGAAAGGTGGAAAGAAGGCAAAACGATTACCGGCATGGTTAAAAGGGGAGGTGAAAGAAGCTATTTTAGCCAAAAGATCTTCATTCAAAAATTGGTTGAAGGATCCAACAAAAGAAAACAGGAGAAGGCATAAACGTTGGCAAGTTAAATGTAAGACATTGATAAGACAGGCTAAGAGAGAATTTGAAAAGAAGTTGGCTGTAGAGGCAAAAACTCACAGTAAAAACTTTTTAAAATATATCCGAAGCAGAAAGCCTGTGAGGGAGTCAGTTGGACCGTTAGATGATCGAGGGGTTAAAGGGGCACTTAGAGAAGATAAGGCCATCGCGGAAAGATTAAATGATTTCTTTGCTTCGGTGTTTACTGAAGAGGATGTTGGGGAGGTACCCGTAATGGAGAAGGTTTTCATGGGTAATGATTCAGATGGACTGAATCAAATCACGGTGAACCTAGAAGATGTGGTAGGACCTGATTGACAAACTGAAGAGTAGTAAATCACCTGGACCGGATGGTATACACCCCAGAGTTCTGAAGGAACTAAAAAATGAAATTTCAGACCTATTAGTAAAAATTTGTAACCTATCATTAAAATCATCCATTGTACCTGAAGACTGGAGGATAGCAAATGTAACCCCAATATTTAAAAAGGGCTCCAGGGACGATCCGGGAAACTACAGACCAGTGAGCCTGACTTCAGTGCCAGGAAAAATAGTGGAAAGTGTTCTAAATATCAAAATCACAGAACATACAGAAAGACATGGTTTAATGGAACAAAGTCAGCATGGCTTTACCCAGGGCAAGTCTTGCCTCACAAATCTGCTTCACTTTTTTGAAGGAGTTAATAAACATGTGGATAAAGGTGAACCTGTAGATGTAGTGTACTTGGATTTTCAGAAGGTGTTTGACAAAGTTCCTCATGAGAGGATTCTAGGAAAAGTAAAAAATCATAGGATAGGTGGCGATGTCCTTTCGTGGATTGCAAACTGGCTAAAAGACAGGAAACAGAGAGTAGGATTAAATGGACAATTTTCTCAGTGGAAGGGAGTAGGCAGTGGAGTGCCACAGGGATCTGTATTGGGACCCTTACTTTTCAGTATATTTATAAATGATCTGGAAAGAAATACGAGTGAGATAATCAAATTTGCAGATGATACAAAATTGTTCAGAGTAGTTAAATCACAAGCAGATTGTGATAAATTGCAGGAAGACCTTGTGAGGCTGGAAAATTGGGCATCCAAATCGCAGATGAAATTTAATGTGGATAAGTGCAAGGTGATGCATATAGGGAAAAATAACCCATGCTATAATTACACAATGTTAGGTTCCATATTAGGAGCTACAACCCAAGAAAGAGATGTAGGCGTCATATCTATCTATCTGAGATAAATAAATAAATAAATAAATTGCTCTCCGATAATTTCCTAGCACTCAATACTAACAAAACAGAGCTACTCATTCTTTCTCCTCCTAACAACCCTTCACGCAGTCTCTCCCCCACCCCCTCACAACCCAGATGCCCGCCTACCCTACTAGTCCGCAACCTTGGCATTATGATAGATAACCAATTTAACCTCAAAAAATTCATTTCGGCCACTATAAAAAGCAGATTCTTCAAACTCCACACCCTGAAGAGAATCAAACCTCTTCTTCACACCTCTGACTTCCGCACAGTACTGCAAGCTATGATCCTGTCCAAACTTGATTATTGCAACGCTATCCTCCTAGGCTTACCAAAAAGTACTCTACAACCTCTACAGTTATTACAAAATGCTGCTGCACGCATCCTTACCAATACTCACCGTCATGACCACATCACTCCCGTTCTTCAGTCATTACATTGGCTCCCCGTAACCTCCAGGATAGTATATAAAGTACTCACGCTCATACACAAAGCCATTCATAACCATGACATGCAATGGCTCCCAGAACATCTCCTGCTTCACACTCCGACTAGACCCACAAGAACGCATCACCAGGCCAAACTCCAAATTCCCTCTCCTAAGCTCATGAAGCATACCACCTTTAGAGAGCGATCATTCATCATTGCAGGAACCGCCCACTGGAATAAAATGCCTTCCCAACTACGCCAAGAACCTTGCCACAAAAAATTCAAGCACAATCTTAAAACATGGCTGTTCAAACTAGCGTACCCTGACTAACGAACGGACTCCCCCCCAAAGATGCGACATGACCACCCGACTGACTCTCGCTCTTTCTATTTTCTCCCCCTACCCCCCACCCTCTGTGGGTATACTCCTCTTCTTCCCCTTCCCTTTATTACTTTCCCCTGCTAATTATTCTGATTGCTTTGATTAACTTACTTGTTAAAACTAACATGTACATATGTATATAATTCTCGTATTATCTTCTCCTGCCCTTGTTAACCATCTCCCTGTTAAAAAATGTTATTATTGTAAAGCTTGTTGCTAAGTTATGTTACATTGTGAACCGAGGTGATGTTTTGTAAACGTGCCTCGGTATATAAAAAAAACCCTTAAATAAATAAATAAATAAATAGTTAGTTCTTTCTTGTTACCCATCAATTATTCCCCCCTTCCCCGTCTCGATATCTCACCAGGCATAGGCCTTCGTTTCCATCTTATTATTAAGGTTATTATTTTTAATATTATGTTATTATATTATCATTTTATCATTATCATTACAACATTTTATGATAGTGTATTTCTAATGTTTATAATGTTTTACATGTTTTATTGTTTCCGCTTGTTCATTATACCCATGTTTCATTGTATCCGCCATCCGGCGACAGTTCAGTTTCATATAAACCAGTGCGATATGTATCCTATACAGGAACATCGGTATATAAAAGTTAAAAATAAATAAATAGTGGATAATACATTGAAATCGTCGGTTCAGTGTGCTGCGGCAGTCAAAAAAGCAAACAGAATGTTAGGAATTATTAGGAAGGGAATGGTGAATACAACGGAAAATGTCATAATGCCTCTGTACTGCTCCGTGGTGAGACCGCACCTTGAATACTGTGTACAATTCTGGTCGCCGCATCTCAAAAAAGATATAGTTGTGATGGAGAAGGTACAGGGAAGGGCAACCAAAATGATAAAGGGGATGGAACAGCTCCCCTATGAGGAAATACTAAAGAGGTTAGGACTTTTCAGCTTGGAGAAGACGGCTGAGGGGGGTATATGATAGGTGTTTAAAATCATGAGAGGTCTAGAACGGGTAGATGTGAATCGGTTATTTACTCTTTCGGATAGTAGAAAGACTAGGGGGCACTCCATGAAGTTAGCATGGGGCACATTTAAAACTAATCGGAGAAAATTCTTTTTTACTCAACGCACAATTAAACTCTGGAATTTGTTGCCAGAGGATGTGGTTAGTGCAGTTAGTATAGCTGGGTTTAAAAAAGGTTTGGATAAGTTCTTGGAGAAGAAGTCCATTAACTGCTGTTAATCAAGTTTACTTAGGGACTGGCCTCTGCTAACAATTGCATCAGTAGCATTGGATCTTCTTGGTGTTTGGATAATTGCCAGGTTCTTGTGGCCTGGATTGGCCACTGTTGGAAACAGGATGCTGGGCTTGATGGACCCTTGGTCTGACCCAGTATGGCATGTTCTTATGTTCTTATGCATGAATGTGAGTGTTTGGTTCTCGCTGACTGTATACTGGGAGGGTAAGGGTGTGTGGTGTCTCCTCTCCTCTGGTTCCTGTTTATTCCCCAGATCAGTCCAGACAAGTGGGTTTTGCATCCCTGCCAGCAGATGGAGGCAGAGAACTAAAAGCTTTGAGGCACTGCTACATAAGAGTGCCACGTGCAGTCCCTCAGTATTTCTCTGTCTCCAGCAGATGGTAGAGGTACAAACCTGCAGTTAAGAATAAAAAAAGAAAGAAGGGACAGAAGAATAGAAGACGCTCCCTGAGGTGTTGGGTTCCTTCATGAGCCGTCCCTCAGGCTGAGCTGGGCGAGGGGGGGTGTTGGTAATCCCTGATCAGCTTTCGCTGCAGCAGATCCAGAGGTCCTGGTTCCCTCTTTTCCCCTGAAGGCTCTTTCCCAGAGGTGTTGCCAGCAGCAGGGATGCGTTCCTTTTTTTGCTTGAATTTATTCCTTTGGTGTGGCTGCTGTTTCTTAAAAATAAAATAAAATAAAGTTTTCTTTCAGCAGCAACCGCTCGGGATGTTCCTGGTTGGATCGTTGGGGAAGGGAGCAGTGTAGCTCCTCTGTTTGCAGCTTCAGGCTGCTCGGAGAGCCATAGTCTGCGTGAGCCATGGCCCTCTCCCATGCTCCACAATCACACGGCTTCTATTCCTCTGCTGTAGGCCCAGCCGCATGGAGACAAGATGGTGCCAACAGAGGTTTCCCAGCGCGGGAAAGCTTGTCGGGCCGGTGGCCTGGCTCGGCGTCAGCTGAATGCCGCAATTCGTTTCAGGAGGGGAGGGACCTTCCAGGGGGAACGAGGCAGGTAGGAGAGCCACGGGTTCCCAAGGCCCTGTCAGGATCAGTACTGGGAGCCCTGGAGAAGGGCTCCAGCTCGGAAGGTGATGGACTCCCCTTCTCCTTTGTCTCTAGCATCCCATTTGGGGGGGGGCGGATGTGAGTTCTGGACCAGACAGGGGAGAGGATAATGTGGCATTTTCCTCAGAATTGGTCTTGCTTTTGCATAGGGCCTCTTTAACCAGGAAAAGCATAAAAGTTAATGGAGTTGGAGGGGGGGTGATCTGTCAAGGACAGATGGCACAGTGACTGTGGTCGCCAGTGGAAGCATCCTGGTGTATCAATCGCTTGGAAATGAGAGCAGTGTGCAGGCTGTTGGTGGAATTTCTTCCATAAGTTCGAGGTCAAATGTTCAGTTTGCTTTCGGGCAGTGGTGGCTTATATCAATCGGCAAGGGGGAACGAAGAGTCACGCAGCTGCCCAAGGAGCCCAGGACCTTTTTGCCTGGGCGGAGCAACATTTGCGGGGGATAGGCAATGTGCAAGTGAAGTATCTCAGCAGGCATCGGTCGGACTCGGGAGAATGGGAGCTGTCGAAGGAGGCCTTTGGCTTTATCCAGTCTCATTGGAGCAGTCCCCGTCTGGATCTGATGGCATCGAGGAGCAACGCCAAGGCGGCAGGTTCCTTCAGCCACAGGCGATAGGTCGCAGCCGAGTTCATAGACACTCGGATTCTTCCATGGCTGACAAGGAGCCAGCTATTAATAGGTTATTTTTTATTTTATTTATTTATTTATTAAGGCTTTTATATACCGACTTTCTTGATACAAATCAAATCAATTCGGTTTACAATGAACTAAGTAGAATATACAATTAACCAATCAACAAGAGATACAGAGCATACAGTTACATTATAACAAGGAAGCCTTAACTTGGAGTAGGAAAATAAAGAAGGGGTGAGCGGAGCAATAAATATATAAAGTGCAATAAAATAGAATAAATACTATATACAGAGGAGG